>NW_021604891.1:643346-688585 GCF_004785775.1 Grammomys surdaster | reverse complement strand
TTCCAGGGTGAGCTAACCTAGACTTCAGCACACACAATAATTCCAGGATGAGCTGCTGCAAAGTAGAATTGGAGTTTATTAAAAGGAGGTTTTCAATGTCAGTTTCAGCACAGTGTTGAGAGACACACAGGGAAAGTGAATGTGGGCCCTGCAGAGGAAGGCCACATGTCATCTTTCCAGGAGCTCTGTCCTTAAAGTTGAACTGGACTTGTGGGGCGCTCCTGAGATGCAGAACAGGATAACATTCGATAAAATAAAACTGGAGGTCGCAGGTCGATGTGCTGGATTCTTGATTCTTAGTTGACACAGTCTCCCAGCACTCCAGGCTTGCTGCGGCCTTACTGCTGTGGAAGCCATGTGGCTGAGTTAAGTGGAGTCATCCTGTTCAATACTGATCGGTTCCAGAGGCTCAGGTGGAGCTCTGGGAAGGAGATGGTCACTGGCTCTCTTGAGCTCTGCTGCCTGCTAGTGGTGGAAGCCGCTTTCAGACCACATCTGAGAAACACAAGGTCACTGGTGAGCGTGGAATTAAGATGTGGACCTGCTATTCACTCTAGCACATCTGCAACACTTGGTAAAGTGTCCTTGCTTATGTGAGGCATATTATAGTCAAAAGATATAGGTTTTATTAATGGAAAAATTATAACTAAGACTTGAGCAATCTCAGACTGAGCGCTTCAGCACTGCAGACCACACAGGGAGTTCCAGTCAGCAGGAGCAACAGTTGCTGCTGTTTGAAGGCTGTCTCTCTCCCTCACCTCTCTCTCCGCAGGTCTCCTGGACAACCCTGAACTTCGTGTGGTCCTTGTCTTTGGCTATAACTGCTGTAAGCTGGGAGCCAGTAACTACATGCATCGGGTGGTCAGCACTTTCAGCAATATGAATATCATCTTGGCTGGAGGCCAGGTGGACAACTTGTCCTCGCTGACTTGTGAGAAGTAAGTCTGAGTACATTGCTCTTCTCCCATGGGTGAATGGAAATGATTTCAGGTTCTCGTTACTTTTAGGTTTTTAAAGAGAAATTAGAGGAATCAAGAGGGGTGGTGGTGTTATGCCTTTAATTCCCATAACTCTGAGTAGGCAAAAACAGGTGAGTCTCTTGAATTCAGTGCCAGCCTTATCTACACTGGTGACTTCAGGCCAACCAAGGCTAAGAAGTGATGCTCTGTCTCAAAAACATACAAAAGAAAAGGAATTGCCAGTATACCAATTCATTCCATTTTGCTCTTGCCAAGATGCTCACTAAACATAATTCTGCTGGCAGTCAAAGAACAAAACTTGGATTTATTGTTTTTAAGAACGTCAGAATCAGGCTCCTTCAGCATTTACCGGTTGATATATTTTAGAGCTCAGGTCCTCCTTGTGGTACTGCTCCTGCAAATGAAGAAGTCATTTGAGTGAGGCTAAAATAAATAAATGCACATGGCTTTTATTTCAGTATAGAGTTGAGTTGCTAACTGAGAAATAGAGGTTTCATAGAAAGAGATCAGGAAGATGAAGTTAAAAGACAAGGGAACTAAAAGGGGAGGTTGAAGCAGCTTGTTTTAAACAGTTCAGGGGCCCTCGTGTGGGAGTTGTCTTACGTGAGCTGAGAATGACCTGGTGCTGAGGTGTGCGTCTGCCGAGTGTGCACAGGAGGGACTATTGCAAGGAAGTCAGCAGCAGCAGCAGCAGCAGCAGATGAGCACAAGTCCCACAGCTGGACCTTGCAAGCTCGTCTTTAAACAGTTACTTGAAGATGAGTTCTTATGTCTGAAGCAAACTTCAACCTTTTAAAGATGTCTCTGTGGTTCACAAATTCTCTTTTGGTTAGACTGTAGCCACGTAAAGTTGTTATGTGTTGGGGAGGAAGAGGAGGAGGAGGAAGAAGAAGAAAGTAGTAGTAGTACTTGGGCCAAGTGTTCATGGAAAACTCGTCAGGTCTAGCCCCTTGCATTGGGGGCAGGAGCTCCTTGTGGGATCTCTAACCTTTTCATGTTGTATCATTTTCTATTTTCTTTTGTAAGGATAAACGTTTCATTCATTTAAAAAAGTCTTAACAGGGCTGATGAGGCACTTGGCACAAGAACTGACAACCTGAGTTTAATCTTTGGGCCACCTGAGCTCTCCATTCATATGTTGCGTGTGTGCGTGTGTGCGTGTGTGCGTGTGTGCGTGTGTGCGTGTGTGTGTGTGTGTGTGTGTGTGTGTGTGTGTGTGTGTGTGTGTGTAGCAGAACAGCTGCTCTTAACCCGAGCCACCTCTCCAGCCATCCCTTACCCCCAGGTGTGAAGCTTTAAAATTCAAATGAGTCAATTTCAGACTCAAAGCAATAAACCAGACAGGAAGCATTGCAAGCCTAGTTGTTCAAGGGCTAGTCAGCACCAAGCTGAAACCTGCAGAGTTGAAATTATCCTCCGTGATTATATTTTTAATATGTTTTTTCATAATTTAACAGTGGATGGGCTGAAATGGAGGAAGATGCCATAATGTGAAACATACTTTAACTAGGTATCGAGGGATGGGGATATCAGTGACAGAGTGCTTGCCAGCGCCACCACTGCAAAGCTGGTGGGTATTTTTGTGTCTACATACACAAACCTACTAGGTTCTGTTTAGAATGGTCAGATAGGGAGTTACTGGGTACTGCTAATCCAGGAGGAGCTTTTGTATAGCTAGCTTTGTATTTGTGCCTGAAAAGGGGGCAGTTGCTTGCCTTTTTTGATCTGCCCTATTTTCAAATAAGTTTATTTTAATCCTTGTCTGAGGGGAATAAACCTCAGACCAAAGCTTAAGTTGCCAAAGTCAGCCAGGAGGTGGTGACGCTTTTCTGGTTCTGTTTGCAGGAACCCTCTGGATGTTGATGCCTCGGGTGTGGTTGGACTGTCATTTAGTGGGCACCGAATCCAGAGTGCCACAGTTCTCCTCAACGAGGATGTAAACGATGCCAAGACCGTCGAGGCTGCCATGCAGCGCCTCAAAGCAGCCAACATCCCTGAAGAGAACACCATTGGCTTCATGTTTGCGTGCGTTGGCCGAGGCTTTCAGTACTACAGAGCCAAGGGGAATGTCGAAGCCGATGCATTTAGGAAGTTTTTCCCCAGTGTCCCCTTATTTGGCTTCTTTGGAAATGGGGAGATTGGATGTGACCGGATCGTCACTGGGAACTTTATACTGAGGAGATGCAGTGAGGTGAAGGAAGAGGACCTGTTCCACAGCTACACGACCATCATGGCTCTCATTCACCTGGGGACCACCAAATGAGCTGCGGCTGCCAGGGGCTTTCACAGGATGTAACTTTGGGGGTTTCTCTTTTTTTAGAAAAATGGAAACTCGAGATAAAAATATTTTAAACAAAACTAGCTATGTGTGTTTTATAGCTTTGATGCTCTGAGATCACTTGGGGATGATTTTTTAATACACAGATGAAGGACAACGTTGATGCTGTGTGCATACAAGTGAGGCTGGCTTTAGGGGCCAGCTAAGCCGATGTGGCTCAACTGCACCAGCTGCTGGGGGCTTGAGGGAGGGCCGCCAGGAAGATGGAGGTTAAGTAGTGGTTGATGAACTTTTAGCAGAATCATGACTTAATAGAGGAGAAAATGAAAGAGTGATTTGAGAAGGTGTAACAAATATTACTGACTTTTTACTTTTCTGATAAAGAACTATCTTTGATTTGTTACTGTATAAAGTTCTTTTTTGTGAATTGGAGTTTTCATAGTAAGGAGGCTGCAAGGGAACAGCCTTTATCACATAGTTCTGAAAATCATATCACCATATTTTGGTTTTACACCAATTAAATATACTTGAAAACCCACCCGACTGGTGTTGTATTTATTGCTGCTGACAAGAGGATGAAGGATGTAACCTGCTCCTCTGACCGTAGTCGAGGTGCTGAGGGAGAGATGTGAGAGCACCGGTCCCCTCAGCATTCAAGCTTACACTGACAGGAACTTTGATTTTTCAGTTACTCCTATGCCTGTATTTCTTAATACTACTGTGTCGAGTGTTCTTAATGGCATGACCTTTGTTTGTTCCCTTCTCCTTATTGCTTGGAATATGGGCAGGTCACCTTGGACACTGCAGAGATGTCAGTACTCCATTGTGTCGAGGACCACAGAGGGACCCTGGGTCCCTGTACACCTGTGTTGCCTGCTTCCAGACTGTCTTACAGACAGAAGTTAACATGGACTTTTTTTTACCAGGTCTGTGTTGCGGGATATTTTTACAAGGTTTGTACCAATAGGACAATAGATAATTTATAAGTAAAATCAAATACAAATATTAAAAAAAATAATTGCCAGTTTGTTACAAACAAATTGCCTAGAAACGGCAACTGCTGATACTAATGAAGCTGCAAAAAAATAAATCACATTTTTAAAAACTGACTTGAGCACAGTAGTGAAGGAATGCTCACACTCTGAGCTGTCTTCTCAAGCAAGGCTGGACGGTCTACCAACAAGGCTTAGAAATGACTGCTTTCTCTGTATACTAACAAATGAAAGTGTTCTGGGGCTCTAGTTTGTTAGACAAGGGTTGCCTCAAGGATACATTTTCACTCCCTTGATCCAAGGAAAGGGGAAGTGGAAACTTGAAATTGAGGTGTAGAAAGCCAGCAGGCAGAATGGTAGTGTGAGGTGTAAGGGGTGTCTCCAGCAGGGGGCCTTGTTAGTTTGCCTTTCTCAATTTTGTTTAAACCTGGATCTTGACTGAGGAGGCCAGTAGCAAAAGACTAATGGTTTGTGCTGCAAATTTAACAAAATGAACATGCAAAGAATTACAGTAGACATAAACTTAGAAATTGAGTATTTTCTAGCCAATTGGTGGAAAATTTAAATAGGGTTGGGGGTGTTTATGTCATTTTAAAACCACAAAATCTGGCTCAAATTAACATCATAAATTTAGTCTTTCATAGAAGCAGAAGACTATGAAACCATGGAAATTCAGGTGATTCACTTGATATTTTGGTTGTAGACTGGGTGTGGGTTGGGTTAATAGTGATGGAACATAGCAGGCTCTATAGTAAAGTCCTATGTGTAAGAGACAGAGTGACATTGTCATTGTGTAGTTATCAGAAAGTTTCTTTAACATTGGCCCTGAGCAGTGGCATGTGCCAGATGTGCTGTTAGTATGGATAGTTCACGTCTGCCCAGCGCCAGATCTGAAGATATGTTTCTAGAACATGTAAACATCACCTGGCAGAAGTCAATAAAGTCACCATGTTTTGGAGTTAAGAGTGTGGAACACTTGCATTTCAGTACCTTTGTCCTGGATTTTGCTCAGGTGAGCGACAGACAAAAACAAAGCATAATGGTGTTGGTTTTAAAAGCAAACAATCAGACTGAGAAACAAATCGAGACCATGGTTGATTTAAAATTTTTCTTAACCATCACCCTGCATTCACTCAGTAAACCTGTCCACTGTTGTCTGATACTACAGACAGGAAGGAAGCAAGTTGACTGGAGAGACATCACCAGTGATGAACTCTGCTGTCATTCCCTAGCAGAAAAACGGCAACAAACACAAGCCAACTGTCAAGCTGGCTCTGTTGGAGTGCTAGGAAACAGGTTCATTCAACAAAAAGAAAGGCCACTCAAGAAAATCAGTCTTTAAAACAGTGCCTAGGTTCTGGGATGCAACTTTTCAGCAACTTTGCCCCCTTGTAACTGATTCTTACAGCAGCAGAAGCCCAGTTCCCATTCATAAGCCGGAGAAGTGCAAGTAGATTTGTATACATATGAACACTCTCAGGATATAGTACCTGAGGTGCTGAGACAAGGCTTTGTTCATTTAGCTTGCGTCTCCTTGGGGTGGGGAGTGAGCACTGCTCATACAAGCTGCAAGGATTCACAGATGACACGGTCTGGAGATGGGCAGAGAGGTAAAGCTGACCGTTTGAGGAGGGACGTAGGGAAGTTAGAACATTTGAAAGCACCCACAGAATGGCATAAATGTCCAGAGAAGTCACTTGCGCTAAAGATCTGATACCCGGCCTTTCGAGTGTGTCTGATCCCTACCCCGCCAGTCTGAGGAAAGCAGCATGAAGAGGGATTGCTATATAAATGGTCGAATATAAGTGGGGAGGGGGTGAAAGGTCTCAAGGGGGCATCTGTAAAAGGTTTGAGAGTAAACACAACTGGATGACACCTTTTGTTAAAGAACAAACCAGGAAACCTTGAGATCAGATTGGGGAGTGGGGAGTGATACCGTTAAAAAAATGACATTCCCCAAAAGAAAAGTAGCAGGTGACCTTCATTCACATTGTAATAAGGCGTGTCTCTGTTTATTCGACTGTTAATTGCTTATCCGGATCTCACAAGTCCCATTACCAGCTTTCCATAGGCAAATGCTTATCCTGCCTCACCGGCTCAAAAGAAGAGTCTCTGAGATTATCACGTTAAAAAGCAAACCGCCTTGTCATCTGGGCCAAAGGGGTGGATCGGGCATTGTCCTGCTGCTGATTTGTTAAGACTGGCTGACAGCCAATGACTGGGCAGGAAGTGGAAGGTGGGACTTCCTTGTAGGGGAAGTTGGGGGTGGGGGTACAAAGGAAGAGGGCTTTTTGCCAGGAGACAGGAAAGGATACAGAGGTGATTATGGGTCTGGAAAGTATAGCTAGCCATGTGATAGGACAGGGCTAGGTGGTCCAGTTAACTTACACGAACTGGATGAGAGGCTGCCCTCTAAGGCCTAAGCTTTTTTATTTAGTTGTTTATTTATTTATTTATTTTTTGTTTTTTCGAGACAGGGTTTCTCTATATAGCCCTGGCTGTCCTGGAACTCACTCTGTAGACCAGGCTGGCCTCGAACTCAGAAATCCGCCTGCCTCTGCCTCCCAAGTGCTGGAATTAAAGGTGTATGCCACCACCGCCCTGCAGGCCTAAGCTTTAAAATGTTAAAAGTTCTGTACAGCTCAGTGTTTTCATCTTAAGCTGAAGGGTCACCTGGGTCATACATCACAGAGGCATGCAGAGGCACAGGGAGATGAATTCCATTCAAAGAATCAAGATAAATGCCAGCAAGATGACTCAGCAGATAAAGGTGCACTTGCCACCAAGACCAACGCAAGTTTGATGTCCATGCCCCACAGGCTGGAAGAAGAGAACTGACATGGAAGTTGTCCTTTGACCTCGGCACATACGCCATGGCATGTATTTGAGAGTCTGTACACAGATCATCAAAAAGGAAGCAACATAAGCTGGTACAGCTTACTAGAGACGTCAGTACACCACAGGACCATGGTAAAGGATAGAATCAGTGTCCACAATGACAAAGGAAATATGAAAAGACAAAACTCTAGAACCCTAAGGAGAAAAGAGTAACAAATGACCTCACCAGGAGCTTTCAGAGGGCGGTGGGGACAGTAAGGGACAATGAGGAAGAAAGCTGAAAGCTGGAACCAAAAGAGTATAAAGAGGAACAGATGAAGCCAGCATGGAGAAATTGTGGGACAGAGATACAAACCACTGCCCAACACAACATTCCTGTTGTCAAGGAAAGACATTTGGTAAAAAACCATCCTTTTGTTTTTAAAAACAATAAATTAGAAGTAGAGGGAGATTACCTCAACATAAAAGCCACCATGAAAATGCCCACTGGAGAGGTGGAGAAGCCTCTCCAGATGAGCAAGAATGCTTGCCTGCACTGTTGCTAGGCAACGTGGACTGACTAGAGCCACTAAGCAAGTAAAAGGAAAGGATGGCATCAAGCTGGAAGAAGTAAAATTATCTCTTCACAAATTATATGATTATACCCAGAAAAGTAAAGATTCCACAAAAGACTTTCAGAACCAATAAACTAACTGCTCTCAGTAGCAGGGTGCAAGGTCAACAGGAAACCAGCATTATTTCTGTACATGAGCCATGAACGATCAAACAGTAGAGCCATTCTCTTGACAACAGTATCAAGAAGAGTGTGATCCTGGGACTGCCATAGAAATGATGGGACACATCCATGTTGATGGGCTGGAAAATTTAAATGTTGACACTACTCAAGACAGCCTACAGAGTCACTGTAATCCTTATCAAAGCCACAACCTCACAGTGCAGTTTTGGATTTTTTTTGGACATAAAAATATACCCTAAAGTTCAGATACAATCTCAGGGGACTTGGAATAGCCAACTCAATCTGGAATATTAACCTAGGATGAGCCATCTGATTCTAGAACAGAGTGATTCTTGCACCAAGTTAAACTGATGGAATAGAGATCCTTAGAAAAGAAGCATCTGTATCATGAATAATTTTTGACAAAAGTACCAAGACTATTTTCAATAAGGAAGATACAATCTTCTAGAAATGCTGGAACTGGGACCTTAAGTAATACCATTTATGAAAATTAGCTCAAAATAAAATTTTAAAAATTTAACAATAGTAGCTAAAAAAAAAAGACAACCTATACAACTCTTGGCGGGGATAGCAGGATAATGAATTTTTCAATGATTTTTGTGGGGTGTTACCAAATGTTTAGGGAACAAAAACATAGATCTAAGCAGTCTAATCAAAAATTAAAATTTTGTGCATAAAAATATATCACACTTAAAGGGAGAAAGGGTTATACATAGAATTGAAAAGCATATTTACAGCGTACAAATGAGGACTTAATTTCCAGAATACAAAACTAAAGTGTAACTACACACACACATTCTCTTTCTCTCTCTCTCTCTCTCTCTCTCTCTCTCTCTCTCTCTCTCACACACACACACACACACACACACACACACACGTCTAATTAAAAGTGACAAGGGACTTAAGCGAGTCTCCAAAGAAGATACATGAATGACTAGCAAACAATATGGCAATATGGCCAGCTTCACTGATGCAAGGGAAATGCATGTTAAACCGCAATGAGATGTCACATCACCCCACTAAGAGGGTGGGTGCTCCCCTTCCTGTCTTCTATCTTTTTCTACACAGTAACACAGATGCACAAGTATTGGACCCCTGACTGCTGGTAAAACTAAAAAATGGTGCATTGGTTACAGAAAACAGTATGATCCTTGTCAAATTAAGCAAAAATTACAATTCAATCCAGAAATTCTACTTGAAATGTAATATTTAAAAATAAAAGCTGGGGTTGGGGTGGTATACATTGTAACATCACTGTATGTTTACAGCAGTCAAGTTGGAAATCATCCAAATATATCTGCATGGTATACAGAATGTAATGTATCCAAACTCAATAACACCGAGCTGTTATTAGAAGAATGGATTTTTGGCTAACATGCTGAATGAAATTAGCCAGTGACAGAGGACAAGGAGTGGTCGTCTCCAGTGACTTTCTGTTGGGAGTTTTGTTTTGTTTTGGTGTTGAGTGATACAAAAGGAAACCTGAAAAAGTACAAAGGTTCAATGTGGGATGATGAAAACGTTCTGAGCAGTGATAGTGACGATGGCTCTACCCAGGGTGAATACACTTCATGGCGCAGAGCTATGTTCTTCAAAGTACTTTAAAACAGTAAATCTCTTGCACGGTGTGCTGCCACTTCTCCTAAGCAGGCTGCCTTGAATAGGACCATTTAGCAAGCCTGTGTCTAAGACATGGAAAATTGAAGCATTACCTTCTCTTGTTGTATGGTCCACCGTCTGTGTTTGCAGGTAATGATACCCTTCACTGGGGATATCTTCAGTGCTCTCTGTGACCTGTGGAGAGTAAGATAGGAGGCTTGGGCACTTGGCTTTCTGCACACACACACACCTACCTGCCCTCTTATCTGCACGCAGGAACCCACAGCTTCCACCTGTGACAGGAGACGAGGTGATTGTACCTCAGACATCCATTCCCACAGCTGCTGTCCCACAGCACCTGTGCACAGTGTGCCAGCATCCCCATCCCAGTCTCTCAAGCGCCCACCTCTGCCTTCCTGCCCTTCCTCTATTCCCTCAAGTTCTAACAAGCTTAATGATCTTTCCCCAAAAAATCACAATTACAAAAGCTGGGTGAGAGGAAGAACGCTGAGGTAAGTCACTGACAGCAAAGACAGCAGCAGGTGCCTAACATGGGAGGGAGACCAAACACAAGGATGGGAGGACCTTGAGGGCAATGCTCTACCAGCAATCTTCAGGGACCCGGGGACGGCCATGTGCAATAGGGAACATGGGCTTGGAGGCCAGCAACACAGCCCAGTGATGCAAAAACTAGCACAGTCCTCAGAACTCATTACTGATAGCAGCAGAACTGACTCTGTGATACTGTCCCGTGACCTCTGCACACACGTACTCTTAAAAAACGAAGAAAAGAAAGTACGAGCTGGAATCCAGACACATGTGGGTTTAAATTCTTGTTCTACTAGTATCTGGATAAAGAACCTTTACCTCTGACCCTCAATTTTCCTCTTACAGAAAGTGCCACTTGCTCCAGACTTTCACAGGTTGTCACGTAAATACATGCTGAGACTTGAGGCCATGGGTTGTCTAACGCAGCAAGTGAGGAAGGTTGCCTACAAGTCTGCATTCCCAGAGTGCAAGGATGATATGAATACGCCTGTCCTGGTCGCTCATGGACTGAATGAAGACCAATGGCACCACCACTGGATGGTGTCTGTCATTCACCACCATGTTCTCTGAGCTTTATGACTCTTACAGCACAGGTCTGAGCTGAGGTTGTTCAGTGTTTCCTAGTGTCTGTAACAGGCTCACCCCAGAGCCCAGCTTTCATCTTACCACATACACCTTATCTCCTTCGCTGTTTTACGGCCTTGCCTACTAACATTTGGCCTTGGAAAAATGCCTGGTCAGATATGCTAATTTTACAAGCTGATAGTCACCCTATCCCAGCTTTTGGTTGTTATGGTCTCATGGTCTTTTTTCTTCCATTAAAAAAATACTCATTCCTCCCAGCATAGTGGTTCACTCCTGTACTTCCAGCACTTGGGAAGCAGAGGCAAGAGTATTCTTTCAAGTTTGAGGCAAGCTTGGGCTATACAGTTAGTTCTATGGCCTCCTAAGCCGTGAAATACAACTTAATCTAAGAAATAAACAAAACCCTAACTGATCTATGAAGAAAAAATTTGAATTTAAGATTCTCCCCAGTGTAAGGTAATATGGAAAGGCTGCAAAATTGCTTCCTATTCTTTTCAATATATTTTAAAATTATGTGTATGTGGCATGGGACATGTTATGTATACATGAAGTCAGAGGGATAAGACCTCCTGGAACTGGAGTTACAGGTGGTCGTGAGCTGCCCAGCATAGCTGCTGGGAGCTGAGCAGTATGTGCCTTTAACCCCAGGGCTATCTTCCAGCCACTTCTCTTTCCTTTTACAAATGTGTCTTTGCACATAGGAAAGAGTTAAACATGTTTTATCTGTACATAGTTTATAAAAAAGCAAACCATCACTAAGTTTTACTGATCCATCAACTACTCTGAGAAACCATATCCAGAAGCGTGAAAGAGAGAGAGATGCCCGTACAGTCAGGACTCATGCCAGGGTGCTGTTTCTACACACACCCTTTTGGACTGGGCCCCCATTTGTGGTAACTTTCCAGTTCACGGCACAATAATAAAACCCTGCAGCTTTCTTGGAGGACTCTGACTGCTTGGTTCACTGTCAGGCATTTTATCAAGGAGTGTGACTCCAGACATTCTTGCTACAGAGTAAGCAAAGGGCAACTCAAACCATTAATTAGAGCTGCCACTAAGCTACAGAGTAAGGGACACATTCTCTTAGCAACTTGAGACTGTGATCATTTTGAGCACATGGAAGCTCAATGCATCACCTGATAACATCATTAATTATAGTGTGTCTCTCACTCTGGTTGACTTTGTTGTGAAATATGTAACAGCATTTACCACTGTAGCCATGGTCAAGTTTAGTGACATCAGGTACAGTCACATACAAGGAATCACCATCATCTCCTGAAACTTTTTACTACTGCAAACTAAAGCTCTATAATTAAGCAACCACTGTCTCCGCAGTCCCGGGGACAGCAGCTACACGTTCTGTTCCCGTGCATTTGGATGCTCTAGGATCGCTCTTTAGTGGAGTTAACACAGTACTCGTTTTGAGTCTGGCTTTTTCACTCAGCATAACGTCTTCAGAGTACAGTATTCTTCATATAGAGAGTCTTCATGCTATAGTATCAGAATGCTATTCCCTTTTAAGGCTAAGCAATGTTCCATTTATATGCATCCACTTATCTTATCCGTTCATCAGTGGACATCTGAGTCGTTTTCCATCTTTTGACTATTATGAGTGCAGCTTCTAAGAGTGACGGTGTATAGATAGATATCTGCTCATGTGTGGAACCTCACACTAGTCAACTGTTGGATAAAATGGCAATTCCGTGGTTTGGTTTAAGACCATCACAGTGTTTATCCAGGTGACTCTAACATCTTATATTCTTACCAGCAATACACACGGGTTCCAATTTCTGTATATCCTTGTCAACCCATGGTCTTTAGCAGTTACTGTCCTAGTGTGTGATGAGTCCACACTCCCTTTATGTCCTCCGCAGCCAGCGATGCGATGCTGGACATCTCACAAGCTGTTGGGGAAACGTCTGTGGAAATCCTATGCCAATTTTTAAACTGGGTTGTTTTTATTTGTTATGAGTTATTTATTCAAGAGTATTTCTTGCTATCAATTTTAAGTTGCTATTAAAACAATAGTTCTCATGATGGCATTTCCACACATGTGTGCAATTTCATGCACATTGTTCACATTTGCCCCTTATTACCTTTGACTTATTGCCCCCTGCCCCCTCTTCACTCCCTCCTATAGTGGAATTACTCCAAGTCTTGGCAGAGAAACTCCGTCTTGCCGTACGATGCCATTTAAAGGTTCTGTGTGCTGGACTGCAGCAAAAATGGACCATGCTTTCCAGGTCAGTGCTACCGAGAGCAGCAAGTCTCTGTAAGACATAAGGCAGCATTGACATGGGCTCTAACCTTTGCAGAGTCTGACTTGTCTGCGCCTTGTTGCCTGAACCTGCTGTCACCTCTCCTGACTTAACACTAGGTAGCACTCTGAGCCCAGGTTTGTACCAGTTCTGCTGCCAACTGAGAACCATACGGAGAAGCTCAGAGAACCATACAGGGAGCTCAGTGGGCGGGCCTTGATTCTTGGTGTGCTGTGCATTACCTGTAAGAAACCCTAAGGAACTCATCTCCCGTGTCAAGCTGAAACTGGTAGAAGCTTTTTCAGGCCTGTCTGCTCTTGTTTGCGGTAAATAGATGTTTCTTTACATTTTCCCAAGAGAGAGTCACACACCCTTCAAAGACAGCCTCCTGTTTCTTTTCATGCATACATGTGTACATGAAATAAATTCTCTATATGACCCAGTGTTAAATAAACCAGGTCTATCACCCTGGAAATACTTTTCAGGGCCATCTGCAGTCATGCCCATTCTGACCCTGAACCTGAGCAAGCCACTCACCTATCTTAATACAAAGGCAAATGCACGTGGGGAGCCCTGCAAATCCTGCCTCACAGCACAACTGAGTCACGTGACAGCGAACGTGGCTGTGTGGTGCTGAGCTACGGCCGTCCATTTTTACAGGCACAGCAATGGACTTCCGGGTGATCTGCACTCCTCGGACACAGGGAGGAACGCTGTTGTGAACATTCAGGCTCTTTATACAAACCCACGTTTTTGTTTACTTGGGAAGCCAACTAGGAAGGGACTTGCCGGGCTATGCAAACGTGTGCCCTAATAGACTGTCCACACCTCTTTATAGTCTCAGCATCAGTGAACTGCTCTTCTCCATATCCCACAAAACCCACAGCAGAGTTAGTGCATTAACTGGTATCCTATCTTTGTTTTTTTGGTCTTCTAGTGAATTACAATGTCAAGTACTCTGCACGGGCTTATTGGCCATTTGTGTGTTTTCTTTGGTAAAATGGCTACACTTTAGTTCTCTCTTTTTCTGTTACTGAGTTGAGACACTTCCGTTGAACGAGTTCTGGTGATTATTATACCATCTGTCAGATATATGATTTGAAAATGTTTTCCTCCTATTTTGTGCCTTGTATTTCATTTTTACAGTGGAATCATTTGAAGCATGGAAATTTGTCATTTGCACATAGTCCAGTCTACCAAGTATTTTACCAGTTGTGCCCTCCATAGTCCATCTTTGCCTCATAGGATGGCATAAAGAGTTTTTCCTACAAGGTTTATATTTTAGTTCTTAAATTCACAATCATCATGAGTTATTTGCATATATGGCGGGGGGTGGGAGGGCGGTGAATTTATCTTCTTGCATGTGGCCATGTGACTGTCACTGTGTGGGAGCCCAGTGTCTAGAGCCCTGCGTTCCCCTCACACCAGCTCCACGCTGGCTAAACTAGGCCAGATTTGCCATAAGCTGGCTGTTGGTAGTTTGAGCCCGGCAGCGTGCTGTTAAATCATTGCTTCCCTGTCCCAGGCCCTGGCGTATCCCCAGTGGTGTGTCACAGTCACCCCACCAGCTACCACAAAAACACCTGCTGCAATGTATTGGGATGCACCAGTCTCTGGGAAAATTCACGTTAGGGAGAATTGGCATCTGAATATTATACTTTCCAAAGTCATCAGTACAGAAATCCCCACAAGTAGTCGGGTCTGTCTTTTCTTTTTTCTTAGCACTACTGCAGATTTTATAGCACAGATCTTTATTTGTTACTTTTCTACTGATGTGGTAAAACGCTGTGGCTGACGTAGTGTATAGAAGGAAGGCTTTGCTTGGCTTACAATGGTTCGGGGGTGGGGTTAGGAGTCCGACATGGCAGGGAAGTGTATCAGTAAGCTGCAGACATATTGTCTGGAATACGGCTGAGACCCATAAGCAGGAGACAGAACACACTGGGAATCGCATGATTCTTTAAAAATCTCAAAGTTCACCCACAGTGACACACCTCCTCCAACAAGGCCACCCCCACTAATCCTTCCCAAGCAGTTCTACCACCTTGAGGCCAAATATTCAAGTACACGAGCCTGGGTGGGGGGAGGGGTCAATTCCTGTCCCTGGTTGTTCCATGCCATCAAGCCCAGCATTTTAAAAAAAGATTTATTTCATTTTAGTGTATGTACATTTGTGTGTGTGTGCAGGCATGCGTATGCACATATGTATGCATGTACATGCACGTGTGTATGTGTGCATGTCTATGCACCTGTGTGCCCATGTGTACAAATGTGTGTGCATGTGTGTGCACATGTGTGTGCATGTGTATGCATATGTATGTGCATGCATGTGTATGCACATGTGCATGTACATGTATGCATATATGCATGCATTGTGCATGTGTGTCCATGCACAGATGCAACTGCATACTGAGAACAGAGGTCAACTCTTGCTTCACATGGCTTGTTCATTTTTCATTTTTTTTTTCAAGTAAGAGGAAGGAAATCCAGTGCATGCTGTCTCATTTTGCCAGAAAAATCTCAAGACAGCATGAAAACACTGACTTGTCTACAGTTTTCCCAATGATTCTCTCACTCCTAAGGTAGCTCCCTGCCCGGCCCCCAGCACAGCCCACATCAGGATGGTTCTGGAACACTGCTCCTCAAATCTGCTGCAGCACATTACAGCTGAGTTCATCACTTCAGGTGCTGAACTTCATATAATTTCACATATTTATTTTGTGAAAAAATATTACTTCTGTCACACTGCTAATAAAAAATTAATGTGCTGGGCGGTGATGCCTCATGCCTTTAATCCCAGCACTCGGGAGGTAGAGGCTAGCAGATCTCCAATGCCAGCCTGGTCTACGGAGTGGGTTCAGCCAGAGCACACAGAGAAACTCTGTCTTAAAAAACAAACACAGAAAAGAAAAGAGAAGAAAAGAGAAGAAGAGAAAAGAAAAGGAAAGGAAAGAAGAAAAAAGAAAAAAGGAAAAAGAAAAGTATTCTCAAGTGAAAAGGGGGAAGTCTTAGGCCGCCCTTCTTTGAATGGCTGTGAACACAAGTCTGTATACACAACAGCAAGGATCTCACTGTGCCCCTAACTGTCCCATTTGGACTTTACTCACTGTGCCGGGTACTGGTATTGCTTGTCTCTCCCAGGCTGATCTCACACTGGACTGAGCTGGTCCTCTGAAGGTGGCCTTTCCTGGCACCAGAGACAAGAGAAATTACAAATGAAAAATGGATAACTTGAAAACATGTCAGAAGAATCAGAAAGAAAATTAATCTTGAATATTTGGAAGCACAATCTCTCCTAATACTGTAGAGCTGTCCTAATGTCGTACAACCTACACACACACCTTAGCCAACCTGCCCGCAGAGGTGGCACTCTGGATGCTGAGCTGAGCCTACAAGCATGGCATTGATGCTGAGTCTTAGGGTGGTATTTCTGTAAAGAGATTATTCCTACTGTTGTGGACGCATTTATGTAATATGGGATGGCTTTAGTGAACAACTCTAATTCATGACAATAAAAAATCATTTTCAACCTAAGCTTCATCAGCTTCGGGTCATCTGATTGTAACTTGATACAGGATATAATTTGCGACCATGTGACTCTTAAGAACTATTCTAAATATTAAAATGAAAATCGAGATGTCAAAAGTAGCTTTATTTTTTTAATATGTCAACCCCAGCATATTAATTTATGTTAGTGAAAATGAATCACCATCATCTAGCCATAGCAAAATGGCGTTTTCTAAAAGTCCACCAGCCTTTTATCCTAAAATGCCCATTTTAGCGCTAGGAGTGGGGACATTTTGGACTTCATCATTCAGGTGTCATCACCTCCTAAGTTACAGAAAGTCCAAGGCCTCAGCTCGAAGCACCTTCAACCACCAATAGGTCAGAGTCGATAGAGAACTATTTGTTTTTGTTTATTAAACATTTTGTTTTTTCAAATTATTATTATTTCCTGTCCACCCTCCCACTGTTTCTCATCCCATACCTCCCCTCCAAACACCCCCTCCCATCTCCAAGATGTCCTCACCCCACCCCACCCCAACCCCACCAGACCTCCCCACACCCTGGGGCCTCAGGTCTCTCGAGGGTTAGGCATGTCTTCTCTCACTGAGGCCAGACCAGGCAGCCCTCTGTGTATGTGTGGGGGCCTCAGACCTGCTCATGCATGCTGCCTCAGAATCGGTGTTCTGTGGTTTTATAAGGCTGTGCTATGCATGTGTTCTTCCTTAACCCACCTGACAAGTGCTGAATCTGTGGGTGACTTAATATTCTTAATGTCTCAGCTATCACCCTCTTCAAACACTGTCCCAAGTCTTTTCTTCCCCAAACTCCAGAATATAAATTAGACATAGTCACTGTTTGCCACGTTTCTTAATCGTTCCTTAATATTTTACAGTTCTTTTTTTCCTTAGGCTTGGGGTACTTTTTCATTTTTCATCTCTCCTCCAGTGCCTTTTTTTCCTCCCTCTCCTCTCTTTCTGTTTCTGCCTCCCTTCCACTCCTCCCCTTACCATTTCTAATCTGCTTAAAAACACAAACTAAACTGAAAAATAGTAAGCTAAGATATACTGAATTTTTTATTATAATTTTATTTTGTCAACCTTTGTATTGGCAGTTGCAAAATATGCTCTTTTGTAAACATATTTTTAAATTATATTTATATATTTTTTTTGTGTATAGGTGCTTTGCCTACATGTATGTATATGTACCATATGTGCGCCTGGTGCCTGAGGAATTCAGAAGAGAGGTCAGATCCTCTGTAAACTAGAGTTATAGACAGTTGTTAGACACCTTGTGGGTGCTTGGAATCAAACCCAGTTTCTCTGTAAGAGCGACAAGTGCTTTTAACCACGGAGCCATCGCTCTGTTCCCATTTATCTTTCTGTGCATATTAAATATACTTACTTTATATCATGGTTTGATTGTCCCCACAAACAAACACTTTGAATATCTGATTCTACTCTCAGTTTGCAGCATAAAATTTGGAGAATGAATTTAAGTCACTGCAAGGTCATGGTTATTCCAGCCAAATCTAGATTATCAGGGCTAATATTACATAAGGTAGTTCAATAAACAGTCAACATCGAATGAACATTCTACTTCCAAGTCAGCAGTGCAGTGAATGATGAACAGATTAGTCAGCTGACCTCCCCCTCGGTACACTATTTTGGAAGACATGCTTGGTATCAGAAGAGTTCATTATCTGGCTTCCTGAAGATCTGTGCACTTAGAGCATTTGTTCTCTTTCTCTGTGTCAGTAAGTAATCTTATACTGTGAGATGCCTCTTCAGGTAAAGAATGCCAGTGCCTTCTTTACGATCTGGTTTGTGCTCGTTTCTGTCAATCAGTCTGGACTACTTGATACTCTTAACCTTTCCCAGTAGACATTAGAAATACTATGGGCTCAGGATACCGAGCTACTTAACATTTGTGATTAGAGGTTTTTCTTTTCTCTTTGTCTTTGTGTTTTGAGGCAGGCTCCCTCTAAGTAGTAGAGGCTAGCCTTGGGCCACTGGCTCATGTCTGATACTCCCGGCTTAGAAGTTCTTTTTCCATGAGCACCATTCTTATCTGTTCCTCCATTCCTTGTACCTACATACCTATACTTTCTGTGTATAGGCTTTTGAGACTTCTTTTTTAGGAAAGGATTCCCCTGATAGACAAGCTTGCCTGGAACTCACAGCAATCCTCCTGTGTCAGCCTCCCAAGTGTTAGGATTACAGGTGTAAGCCTGGGCCAAAAGTTATCATGTAGAATGGTATAGAGCACTTCAGAGTAGAATTTTCTTCCTTGTGCACAGGGTATCACTCTATAAATCAGGCTGGCCTGAAATTTACTATGTAACCCAGGTTGGCCTTAAACTTATAACATTCCTCCTTTCTCAGACTTTCCAGAGCTGGAATTACAAACATAAACCACTACACCTAGCTTAGATCACAATATTTCTGAGTTCTGCTTCCAGTCTATAGAGCAACGGTATTTTGCTCTTTTATGAAAATTTTATCACTCCGTGGCACTCAGTACATTTGGGATATACCACTTCCTTTACAAATTCAAAGGTTAGTAAAGGAATTCAGTTGCAGACAACTGTACCTACATTAAAGTTCTACCGATTTAAAAAACAAAACAAAAACCGCAAGCCACTCTTAGCTACTCCCAGTGGAATACTAGATTCTCTTGTGGAATACTAGAGTTCTTTAGTCACTATGTGACACCTGCTTCTGGTTTTTCTACTCAGCACATGGAGGAGCTGCATTTACTATAGCTCTTTGTAACTGAGTAGGTCTGTGAAAGGAATGTCAGAGTATCTGCGTCACTTCCGGGACAGAGGAAGTGTCAGAGTATCTGCGTCACTTCTGGGACAGATCATCTTGAGTGCAAGGCACTCTAGAGCTTTTTTCCCTGCGCTTGTGATGGCCGCTTTGTAGCCTGATGGCGTGCTAACCCATAAGGATTATATATTACGAATAAGAAAGCTTTTGTTTTTAAGTGATTTAACTATTAAGGCTGCATCACTCATTCTGCAGGGCCCACATGGCCCGATTACCACTCAAGGGCCCAACATTTCAAACATCATTAACACAGGGCTTTGGGGAAGTTGATTCTAATGAAATCTGAAGAACAAATTCAAGCCATAGTAAGTCAGTTGATAGTTACTACAGTCAAACCTAGATTGTCAGAGGACTTACTACACAGACTAGCCCAATCAATAGAAGATAAAAATCTATTTCCAACTAATATAAATAATGAGAAGTTAGAATTAGCTAAGCTGAGCTTTTTCTTAGCATATTTTACTGGAAGACATACATAGAGGAATAGAATAAGAGACCGTTATTCAGTTTTTCCAAAATGTTTTAGAGTGAAGATAAACCAAGATGGCTCATTTAATACTTCATAATATACTACCCTAAACTCAGTAGATTAAAATTTTATTTCTCATGGTTCTACTGGTTGACAGTTGAGCTTTTTTTTTTTTTTTTTTTTAAACCTGGGTGTCCTCTGTGTAATTGCAGGTGACCAGGAGATAATACAAGCCAACTAAAGGTTCAAACGAGCAGGTTGTCTAGGGTATCCATTCAAATGGCTAGCAGTTGCTGCAAGCTGGGTGTCCAGCTGGACCTGCTTGGTTTCTCTGCTTAGGTTTGTTACAGGATACTCCCTGGTTCGAAGATGGAACTTTTAGTCCATTTAAAGTCTGTGTTCTTAAATGTAGCATTTACACAATCATAGTAATCATAGTGCCTATCTAAAGAAATAAACTATTTCTTATCACAGTTCAACAGCTTGAACTCAGAACCTCATGCCTGCCGGACAAGCACACTATCGCTGAACTACACAGCCCAGCCAGCACAAAACTCTAACCCTTGCTGCCTGAGTAGCAGGGTCACACCAAGATGGCACATGCGGACGGCAGATCACATGGGAATGGCAGATCACATGGGAAGCAAGGTCACACTAAGACTGCACATGCGAATAGAAGATCCCATGGGAACCACAGTCTGGTGTAATTCTGCAGCGTTCTGATGCAAAAATTATGAGATAACATCTACCAAATGACACCTTGAGATAAAATATACAACATCTTTTAAAAAAGCAAAGTCCCTCCAAATTTTAAACAGGGTTATGAGATATTATTTTATTCACATCTTATTCTTGGAATCTTAACTTCTCAACCCAACTTGGTTTATGGTGACTGTTGGCTCCATTTTCCCAATCATATGAGAGAAACCAGTGCACACATAATACTGATTAATACAAATAACCACTAAACTTAATTCCATATTCTCTTTTCAAAAACTTTTTTTCCCCAAAACACTGAAGATCAATCAAAAGGAATCAATAAAAGTGATCTTTGATAGATAGCCTTGTAACATGTAAACTTGCCTTTGGTTTCTCTTAGGAGTTACCAGTTTCTCCAATTTAACTCTGTTTCTTTATCTGTCTCTCTAGATTTAAACAGCCCATGAATTTAGGGGATGTTTCTACCTTGTTGGCTGCTATGTTTATCATGCCTAGCACATGGTAAGGCAGACACCAGCCGGGCACCTTAAGCTTCTAAAGCACTGGGTGATCACTTTGCTTTACATATTCAAAACTTACTAAGAAACATCTCACCCAAATACTCAAGTGACTTCAGCACGGTACTGTAGTGAGCGTGGGTCCACCTAGCTCAGAGGTTATCAAGGCAAATGACTCCGACGGTGACAAAGACCGAGATAAAACTGCCTAAGCTGCTTTTAAAGCGACTTATTAGTTTATAACAAAACTGTATTAGAGAGATAACGCCAGCTATAAAACAGAATCTGCAGAAACACTAGAAGCAAAGAGCCTGTTACTTAGAGGCTGCTGCTTGTGCCCTGCTTTCCTCTTTCCGATGGTCCATTTCCACTTCAGTTACCTGCACAGGAAGCAGAGCGCCGCGATGGCAAGAGTGACCAGGACTGCCAGGGCCACGAAAGCTGCCGACAGGTTACTTTTGCTTTGGATGCTGGAGCTTGGGAGAAAAATCTCTTCGCAACGAGCGCCTGTATAATTTTCAATGCACCTACAGGATAAAAGTTTAGATAAAGATCACACACTGATGTGGACAATATACGGTCTCCGGCTGGAAGGAAGGGAAAGGCCTCTGCTTTTCAGACTGTGAATGAGGCGTAGGCATGCCCGATGCGGTGCGCTTAGAGCCACGGCTACAGACAAATGCATTACTTTACACTTGCCTCCTTCCTTTTACCGTTCTTCAGCAGCTTAGAGTCTGGAGGGATTGGGTAGCACTCAGACTCCACATTTGGACAGTGTTGATGCCTTCTGGGTTTGACTTCTCTGCCTGCCAACTTTTGTAGATGGGTCTTGCAATGTTGTTTCTCTAGTTGTCCTCAACCCCCTGGCTCCAGTGATCCTCCTGCCTCAGCTTTTCAAGTAGCTGGGACTGCAGGTACATGCCACCAAAGGCTTAAAGTTTACATTTCCAGGGGTGTAACTGTTCATATATAACTCAATTTCATCTACAACTTATTTTATTATATTTTGTATAGATGTATGGATGATTGCAACTTTTTCTCAAATTTACTGTTTCTTCTAAACCCTGAGTTATTTGATATCTTCCCTACTGGTTCAAAAATACCTTCTTGAACTTAAGTCAACTTTGCTAACCACATTTCTTCAGAGATAACATGAAACTGCAAAGAGTAACACAAGAAGCAGTCTTTGATATGGCCAGTTAGCCGGTTTTTCCATGTTTACATGTTCAAATGATTACTGCACATTAACAAGAATTACGCTCTTTGGAGCCCCATCCATTTAAAACACAGTAGAATTTAAAATAAAAAAAAATATTTCAGCTGGAAATGTTGGCACGCATCTGTAGTCCTTGCACTTGGGAAGCTGAGGCAGGAGGATCGACTCAAATTCAAGGCCAGCCTGGGATACGTGATGAGTTTTAGGCCAGCCCATACTGGAGTGTGAAACTCTATTTCAAAACAAGTTTTTCTTTTTAATATGAGCATTTGTTTAGAAAGTAACACCAGAAGTTATGTAGGAAATTCACAATGTATATATAGTAACAATGCTACATTAAAATGAGTATGTATGCACACAGATACATACTTTAAGGTATTTTTTTTAACAAAAAAGAACCCCATAAAGGTTGATTTTAGAAAACTAGTTTCATCTTCCTTTCTTTTCAGAGTAGGTGGGCATTTAGACATCTATTCTCTCTGCTGCCCACACTGTGCTACTGAGGACAACAGGCCTAGAGGACTAGCTCTGAGCTAATAATAACTGGTTTAACAACTAACCCTATAGGATAACTATGGCCTACCTGTACATAGGAAGAGAACAGTTCAGCACAGAGAGTGAATTTTACTGACCAAAGAATAGAAGTTTTATAATCCTAGTGCCACCCGATGAAGGCAGGAGGTTACTGCTGTTGGCTTTGTCCGGGCTTCAGACAATACAGTCTTTCTCTCAAACTACTGTGAAGATTGGTTTGTGGCGACAAGGGAAGGCAGCCTCAGGACAGGATACAAAACACCATGTGAAAGATATTTTAGGAAAAACTATAATTACTTACAGTATAAACATTAAAATATTATTTTCTCTTTGGGGCTAGAGAGAAGGGTCAGTGGTTAAGAGCACTGGTTGCTCTTCCAGAGGACCTGGGTTCAATTCTCAGTACCCACATGGAGGCTCACAACCATCTGTAATTACAGCCCTTTTTTTTGGTCTCTGAAGGCACCAGGCATACATGGAGTGCAGGGACAGATGCAGACAAATCAATTATACACATAAAATAAATAAACAAATAAAACATGAAAGGACTATTATTCCTATAGACTCAATTAAGTACACACGAGAAGGAAAAAAAGATAAGTGAAAGTTCATTTTGTTCTCTAGTTTCATTCCTACTGCCCAGGACTGACAGACAGACAAAGACACAGACAGCACATGCGCGCACACACACACACACACACACACAGACAAATGAACATACACATATACACACACACTTTCAGAATACAGCTTTATAAACTATGGTTTATAACCTTCTATGAGGTCACAGAGGTCACAGAGCTTAGCCTGTGGGGTTATGGAAAATTTGGCAACAGTAAAAGATATCAGAACATACAAAGTCCCAAACACAGTTCTCAGTTAAACTGATTCCACGGTGATTCTGCCGAGCTCATTTCCCTTCAGGACAGCGTGACTCTGCAAGCTTCTTCCTGAACACACACTTTACACTGCACATGTAGTCACACACAACCCTGACAGATGCTACCTGTTACGCCTCTGCTCAGATTTAAGACCAGTGTGCATTGTAAACTGCAGTGTTTTTACTAGGCATGCGAAGTTTTCTATTATAAAAACACAATGGTTTAATTACGGGAAACAAAGGCTTTGATATATTCCTCTTGTCATTACTTAGCATGAAAGCATCAAAACAGTACATCTTTGGATTATATTGTCAGAACATTTGAATTTAAAATTGCTATTTAAGTTGCTAACTTTTAAATAAAAAAAATAACTAAATGAATTTTGTCTTGGCGTGAGGGCAGAATTCCTAGTAGTTTCTGAAATGGGCCTAATACGCTTCTGCTGCTCTAAGCTATGTATCACGGTGAAGGAGGATCATAAAATACCCGTCAGCCTTGAAAAGTGCTGGAGATGCTTCCTGGCATTCAGTATCAAGTATGTAAATTTGCTTTTATCACTAACAAACATAACTTATATCATCAACAAAGAACTAAACTATTGTAGCAAAGAATTGTTTTAAAAATAAATGTTCTTGTAATTATCAGCAAATTCTTGGCATGTATCCCAATTTTATCCACGTATATATCCGGGGTCAGGGAGAGGTTTCTTAGGTGAAAAGGGTGGAGGGTGGGAGCAGTTGATAAGTCCCCTCGAAGGAAACCCAGAGGGCCTGTCACACAGCACAAAACAAACACAGGAAAGGCAGCTTTCCACAAGATAACCCTGCTTTGAATTCAGTTCCAAGAGTTGTTCTAGATGCATAAAAATACAAATAAAAACTCTCTCACAATTTCCTTAAGATTACTTTTGTATTTAAATAGAATCCAATTACCATGTATGCCTTACAGAGGTGGGTTTTTTGTTTGTTTGTTTTTGTTTTAGAAAATTTTAGCCACTGAAAGAAAGCCCTGTGTAGTCCAGGAACGGTGTGTGTGCAGCTCAGTGCTCAGGTCAGGATTGAAGCAAACAGAAAAAGGCACAAGAGAGAAACGATCAGCTGAGTTCTCTATCATCCACGTCTGGGAAAAAGTAACATACTGGTGGATATTTTAAGCAAAATAACATCAAAAAATGTTGTTATTCTTCACCTCATTAAATCTGAACTCGGAGAAAAGAACAGACACATTGTACTGCTTGGCTAACCTACAAGTGAATTTTGTTTTTCCGGATATTTAGCATATAAATAAGGGGATACTGCCTATCCAGTGCTGTACATAAGGAGCCTGCTCTGAAAGCTCTGTCTAACTTATAAAAATGTTATGGCTTCAGCTGTAACACAAGTGTTGTTTCAAGCAAACGTAAGTCAAGGACGGTAGAGTGGAGACAGCAGCCGTGGAGTAGCACTAGCGTGAGCTGAAGGTCAAGTGTCATAGCGGCATTTGCACAGAGCTAAGCAGCCTCTGTCTTTATGTAAGTAACTCTTGCTAAAGTATTCCTGGCCTTCACTTCTGTACAGGCTGTCAATTCCCAAAAGGTTGTGTCATCTAATTTGATGAACGCCAAGTGCTAACACACTTTCCTGGAACTGATGATTAATGCCAGAATGTGTATAGTTGCCCAGTGACGTGAGAATCTTCCAAACACAGAATCCATTTTACAGTGGTTTTCTAGATGCACCAAAGAGTTTCACCAGAGGCATCGAAGCTGTGTTTAGTGCACTGGACATGAGAAAAGTTCATCTGATTTTGTATTCAGGGAAAGTTGCTATGATACTGAAGGCCTTCAGCGAGAGTAAAGGAACCAAACTTTTACTTGTGAGACTGAGATAGGAGGATTACTATGAGTTCAAGACTAGGCTGGGATATTTGGGGTGACCCCCTTTAAAAGCCAGGCTAGGGTATTTGGGGTGACTCCCTTTAAAAGCCATGCTGGGATATTTGAGGTGACTCCCTTTAAAAGCAAAACAAACACAAGGCACAAGAACCAGGAAGTTGTAAATCCTAAACAGATGTGGCTGTGTTCCAAAATATGAACACTGGACTTTAGGCAAGAAAAAACTAGATATATACTGTCATAAGTACCTGTCATATGTCCTGACCTTGCTGTGGACCACGTAAGCTTTACGACATGAAGCCAAAGTAATCACCCCTGCCTTAGTTCTTTCGCTTAGTTATTTTCATAATTGAGCAAGACATCTGTCAGTGTCATAAGACAGCAGGATGCTGCCCAGGTGAGAGAGGAATGTGAGTAATCTCTTTTCAAAAGTCAAGGCCAGACTCCAGGTAAGAAACTAGGAGTATGGTGGCCAATAAAAATGCTACTTTTACACTTCCCAGAAACGAGACACAAGAACTGAACTACAAAAGAATCACTAACAACAACAACAAACCCCCCACCCAACCCTCAACTCCAATATCTTTCCACTTGGACTGAGCTACCCTGAAAGGAAGAATCCTAACACTGTGACCCCAGAGCTGATCCAACTTCATGAACCCCATATGACAATCAAAGTTCAGCCTAAAACTCATTTAAAAAAAAAATGAGAACAAACCAAAACTAAAACCGTTACAAGAGTTCAAGAAAATACACTTACATGGTTTGGATCCACTTAGTCTGAGGCTATCTGATATACAGACACACGCCAAAATCCTGTCAAATGTAACAGATGTGTATAGGCCAAGAACTCAGAGATGACTGGCTAGCAACCTTTGCCACTTTCATTACCTGGTGCCACAAAAGCATTAAAATCTACTAGGTTGATTATGCCTGGTGATATTTAGTCAATACCCACTCTGCCAAACCAGCTATTTATGCCTCATGTGTGACATTTGCACCCTTGAGGACTGATAATTATGAGTACTTCTAGGGGCTTAGCCAGATTATGTCTAGTGAAAAAGCAAATCTTGCAGTTCTTCCCGACTGACCTTGAGCAACTAACTCAATGTGGGGTGTGCTTCAGGGAGCAGCAACGCAGGCCACAAAGAGAATCATCCACGTTGCCGTCAGGAGAGTTACTGCTTACTGTGGTTTGTAAGATTCAGTGTAAGTGAATCACTGAAAATTTCAAATATCTGCTAAAAGTAGCTAAAGTTCACCAAAATACAGAAGTGCTGTGAGGTCACAATGAGTGAGTCGTAAGCTGTAAGCACAACCTTTGTCACTGAGTGTGCACAGGCCCGTCTGCCCCATGAGCACTCTGCGTGGAGGACCTACAGAACGCCCGAGAACCACAGAACGCACGGGGGCCCGAGACAAACCTCTGTGATTGTTAGTTTTCATAATGTTGTCTTTTTTTTTTTCCCTTCACAAACAAAATAATGTATTAAAGACTCATCCCCACCTTCTCCATTTTGCTTACCTCAAAAATATGATTAGGGAGAAGATTCTGAAAGTTACCCCCCTGACTACTTAAAAGGTTGGAAGATGAAATAAAACTAAAAATAAACAGTATGCATACCAGGTGCACATGCCTACAACAGCAGCATTCAGAACGGGGACGGGGGATACAGAGTTCAAGGGCTGGCCTGGAGATAGCTAAGGAGAAGGGTACCACTAGCGGCTCTTCCAGAGGACCCCAGTTAGATCCCCAGAACTCCCATGGCAGTTCACAACCACCTGTAAACTACAGTTCTAGGGGATCTGACGGCCTCTTCTGGCTTCCTCAGGTATGGTACATAGTATACAGACACATGAAATAAAGATAAATAAATCTAAAAAAAAATAGTTCAAGTGTGACCTCAGTTACACTCTGAAGTGCGAGGTCATCCTGGGCTACATGAGATTCAGTCTCAAACAAACAAATATATGTGTACTTTTCATCGCTTATATCTTAGAGACATATGTATATGTAGACATACATATGTAAAGTATATAGAATATTGCTGTTGCTTTTTCTTTTAAGTAATATTTTCAGTTATAAATAATACATAAGTGGGCCTTCCAACTTGAGAGATTTTCCCTGTTCAGGTCTTTTTTTTTCAGAAAGACTGGAGTAGCTAAGCCAGAGTTTTAAATGCACAGTATTAATGCTGGCATCTTACCTTCCTGGGCTGCAGGGAAAATTTCATGACCCAACTTGGAATAAGACAAAGAGAAGCCAGCAACAGTTCACTTCCTGACAAAAGAAGTTAAGCATTAGATCTATGCAAAAGTCGAAGCTGCTAGCATTCCTGTGTAGAAATTACGGCTTATAGATAATGAAACTCTTTTTGGCTGTACTCCGAAGGAGAGAGTGGATGAAAAAGACAGTTACCCAAGGGATAATCAAAATTCAGATGCCAACACGTAATTGTATAAACTCCATTATGCAGCAATCAGAAAGTAAGAGCAAGATCCACATTGCCTTTATCGGCCCTCAGCCTTCTGAAGAGCAGTGGGCTGAACCGAGTTGGCTCTAAAGGGTGATTTCAGCTCTTAGTATCGCAAGTCGGGAAGACAACCGTACCTGGAAACGTTAACAGAGCAAAGGGAGCTGGTGTGTACTCATTGTTTCTCTGCTACACTTGCACCATGAGAGAGGAGTCATCAGGCAAAGTCAGAGGGTCGGAAGATTCATGCTCTTTTGTTCTAAACACTGAGGTCGAGAGAGGTGCATCCGTTGTTTCTGCCGAGAACACTAACGAGGGAGTCTATAATCGGAAGGAAGGTTACTAAAATAAAAATCATTAACAAAATGCATAAACAGAGCAGCTGCTGGATGCATTTGCATTTGTTCTATTATAAGCACCGAGGCTGTTATTTCTGCTCCATAAAGGTGTTCTAAAGATCAGCCTAATTCCAGATGTTTAATAAAGCTTATGACATACTGTCAAAGATAAAAGCAAATGGGACTTAGTGGTCTTTAATATTAGACGCATTTTGGCTGTTTTCCTTGAAATACAGCCTTCTACTAAATTTAGAGGTGCAAAGGGCAAATCTTATCCATAAGGCATGCCAACAACTGACCTTAAAAAAACAAAAGCAAACAAACAAACCCCTAAAACTTAACATTTTCTGTGGTTAATAAAGTGAGCCACAAAATTCTGAAATTCCCTTTAAAAAAGACTTTGGTAACACATAGGGTGGTGTGGTGATTTGAGTAAGAATGGCCCCTTCTAAGCTCCTATATTCGAATGCTTGATCATCAGGAAGGAGTGGCCTTGTTGGAGGTAGTGTGCCACTGAGGGTGGACTTTGAAGTTTCAAAAGCCCAATGCAGGCCCAATGTCTCTCCAGTGTCTCTTTCTCTTCCTGTTGCCTGTTCATGTGAATACAGCCCTCTTAGCTACTTCTCTAGCCTCAGGCCTGCCTGTGTGATGCCGTGCTTCCTACCATGCTGCTAATGGACTAAAACCTCCGAAACCAGAAGCAAGCTTCAATTAACTGCCTTCTTTTATAAGAGTTGTCATGGTCACAGTGTCTCTTCACAGCAATAGAACATTGACTAAGTCAGATGGGGTCCAGGAATGCTGTGTCAAAACAACAATCTACAACTTAACAAGATGATGTCCCAAATACAGCAATACTGTAGACGTAGGTTTCTTTCATCTTATTTTTGTATAACTAGTCTTCCACAGATTATATGTTTGCTCTTCTAAACCCCATTTCCTAAACAGAACTCAGACTGTAGAATCACCCAGCAAATGGTTTCTAACCTGCCCAAAAGTACTGTTGCTATTGCTGCAGATGGGAAACGGTGCTCAGATGAAGTCACAAGAGCAGGAAGCCACTCTGGGTGAGTCTTGTGTTCACATGAGCCACCTACTGTTTGCCAGAGTCTTGGTGAAATCAGAGCTCATTAAGTCACTGTGGGTAACTGTTCCACCAGATAATGCTTTGCCAAGTTAAGCGCCAATCACAAAGCTGAATGCAGTGTACTTGTTGGCTCTGAGGTGATCTTTGGACAAGTCACAAGGCTGAGAGGAAAGCAGGGCAGCCCACAGGGCCTCACCCAGCTAGTGGTGCAGGTATAGATGAAGACAAACCTCTCCTTCACTCTGGTTGGAAGTTCTACTTGACTGCCTTTGTGTTTAAATGGCCAAGTGGACCAAGATGCCAAAGGCTACAAGGCTCCTGTGTAGATTGCTTTTCAGAGAAAGACTTTGATATCATCCACAAAACAGGTTCCCAGACACAAGGAAAACATATCCTTCTGGTTATCCAACTCCATAGAGACCTGTCCTTTCACCTTTGAGCTACTTTACAACTCTGTAAACCACAAACCTTAGGAGAACAGAGATGTGCTCTGCTTGGTATGCGACAACAGATTGCTATGTGCACCACATCAACTTCGTGTCTATTCATATGTGTGCACAGTATTGAATTTTCCTCTCAGTCAGTTACAACATCTTTTGGTCTCCTTGTAAATAAGCAGTTTTCCAGATACACTTCTAAGCATCTTCTCCCAGTTCTCAGAGGCGAATCCACGGGAGCAGAGCTTCAGGTTGGCCGGCTCCCTCTCCCTCATATTCTGGGCTGCACATGCTCTATCATTTATTTCATGGGTTTCATTGTTGGTGGTTGTAGCCCACTTGGGTTTAACACTTTACTTCCCATTGGTAAGATCATGGATGAAGGCCCTGGCTCAACTATCCAAACATTTAAGCTGACGGCTGACACTCAAGATTAGCTTCATTGGGGGGGTGGGAGGAGAAAGAGAAACAGAGAGAGAGAGAGAGAGAGAGAGAGAGAGGGAGAGGGAGAGGGAGAGGGAGAGGGAGAGGGAGAGGGAGAGGGAGAGGGAGAGGGAGAGGATGACATGGGGATAAAGTATCTATTCACAGAGGAGATTCTTAGAGTATAAAATCAAATTCAAGGAACTCCATGCTGCCTGACGTCTACACTGAACAGCCCTAAAAGTTCATTGTAGAACATTAAGAAATATACCTAATATTCTAATATTTTAACTATTAATGAATTTAAGAAAAGTATTATTATCAAAACCAAGAAACATTTAAAGAACTCAGGTTATATTAATAGATCTTTGTTAGAATACTGGCTGCTAGCCGGGCAGTGGTGGCGCATGCCTTTAATCCCAGCACTTGAAAGGCAGAGGCAGGCGGATTTCTGAGTTTGAGAGTTCGAGGCTAGCCTGGTCTACAGAGTGAGTTCCAGGACAGCCAGGGCTACACAGAGAAACCCTGTCTGGAAAAAAAAGAAAAGAAAAGAAAAGAAAAGAAAGGAAAGGAAAGGAAAGGAAAGGAAAGGAAAGGAAAAGAAAGGAAAAGAAAGGAAAAGAAAGGAAAAGAAAGGAAAAGAAAAGAAAAGAAGAATACTGGCTGTTCTTCCAGAGGCCCTGAGCCTATTTCCCAGCAAGCACACGCTGGCTCAGGACCATCTAGAACAGGGATCTCACACCCTCTTCTGGCATGCAGGTGTACATGCAGACAGAGTACTCTTACATTAAAAAAAAAAAAAAAAGCTTAATTTTGACTTAATAAGAACAGATTGTCTTTTCTCTAAGAATATTGAGTACAATATGTATACATTTTATTTGACCTAGGCCTATTTTCCCTAAACTTATATGAGTTCACTGTTCAAATAAGTTATTAATTCTTACATATTGTTAAAAAATTTAAGAATGTTGGTGGGCGGTGGTGGTACATGCCTTTAATCACAGCACCTGGGAGGCAGGGGTAGATGGATCTCTACAAGTTCGAGGCCAGCCTGATCTACATAGCAGTTCTAGGACAATCAAGGCTACACAGAAAAACTCTGTCTCAAAAAACAAAACCAAACCCCAAATTTAAGAATGTAAAACTGTTCAACTAAATCTTTATTTTGAAGCTTTACTTAAACCATAGTTATTTTATATCATTTACGCTTTATAATAGAATCTTAAAAGGTATCTTTAAAATCTGAACGAATTAAATGGATTTTAAATAAGGTAGGACCACTAAAACATTAATCACTAAGTTGATTTTGTACTTATGTTTCTGTTTCTTGCATAAGGAATTTGCATTATATTAATGAAGATTTTACTACTTTAGTGGGCTATATAAAGGATGTGTGCTGTACTAGGGTACTGAGGTACAGAGGTACTGAGGTACTGAGGTACTGAGCTCAGCAGTTAGGACCTGCTCAGCATACAGGATGCTCTGAGTTTTATCCCTAGCATCACTTAAGGGGAGGAGCAAAGTTAGAGTGAGCCCCACGTCTAAAAACAAAGCAGAAATAAAGGTCTCGGAAGACAGCTCAGAGTGTAAAGGTATTTGCTGCCAAGCCTGACGTCCTGAGCTCTGTTCCCAGAACCGGCATGATAGAAGCAGAGAAACAACTCTATAGTTGCCCTCTGACCTCCATACATAAGCTGTACCACACTCATATGTATGCATGAGTGCGCATGAGCAAACACACACACACACACCATAAAAATATTAAAATAGGTCTGGAGAGATGGCTCAGTGGTTAAGAGCACTGATTGCTCTTCCAGAGGTCCTGAGTTCAATTTCCAGCAACCACATGATGGCTCACAACCATCTGTAATGAGATCTGATGCCTTCTTCTGGTGTGTATGCAGACAGTTACACTGTACTCATAAAAATAAATATTTAAAAAAATAAATTAAAATGTAAAACGGATGTGTGTAGAGGCAGACTGTAAGGTGTGTGACATGTTTGTGGCTTGTCTACTGAACTGATCCTTACAGTTCCAGATGACCCTGGACCTAGTTTTCCTTGTGAAACAGAAATCAGTTACTTGGTCAGAAGCTGTGGCTGACGCAAGCAAGGAGACTGTACTAAGAACAACAGAGACGCACACGAGTGCATGCACTTCTGTTTTTAAAGAAAAGTAGTTTTGTTTGAAAGTAGCAGTTCTCAGCTTTTTTTTTTTTTTTAACCTCAAAGCCAAAGGTAATGGCCTTACATGGGTTCAGAACTGCTGGTATTAGAAACAGAAACATAATGAAAAATATTGATTCGTTTGAAATACAAATGATGGATATACAAATGATACCTCAGCATTACTGAGTAAGCGACTGTTGCCTGGGGTTAACCAAGGTGCTTGTTAGACTAGGAAAAGACTTGTTTTGGAATTTCATTTTCTTATCATATTTGGTTCTTGGTTCTCAGTACTCTGCTGGCTGGGCTTTCAAGGCAGATGAAACAAACACTGCTCTTTCCTGGACCAGCCCAGGAAGCAGTGACTCAGCATCTGCCCAGGATGTGCTTCTGTGCTTGATGCTGAATTTTACATCTTGGATTATTTATGGGAAGAAAAATATTAACTCAAAAAGAAAGAGGAAGAGGAGGAAGAGGCAGGGACCAAGGTTCTTTATAACTACCCTTTCTACTTTCATTTCATTTTATATTTATTTATTTGTTTGTTTGTTTGTTTGTTTATTTATTTTTCCAGACAGGGTTTCTCTGTATAGCCCTGGCTGTCCTGGAACTCACTATGTATACCAGGTTGGCCTCGAACTTAGAAATCCACCTGCCTCTGTCTCCCAAGTACTGAGATTAAAGGCATGTGCCACCATTGCCAGGCTCTACTTTCATTTTAAATGCTGTTGTTTCTCAAGGAAAGAGACAGCCGAGGACCCTTTCTCAGCCACCATGATGCTATAACCAAACGGCTCAATCTCTCCAATAAGTTTTTAATTTTACTTTCCCCAAATTGAATCTTGAATACAGAAAAAAACCCTCAAAAATATCATTTATACTCAAAAAGGATACTTCAAAATCACTGTTGTCTACATTATAAAAATAGACACAGTAGTTTGAATAGGCGCTCCTGTCATTTGCGTTAGAGAACAGAGGTGGCAGTTAGCATAGGAAGCACTGTTGCTTACATTAGAGGAATAAAGACAGCAGTTAGAATAGAACCCATCACACTAAAATCTCTAGATGCTCCTGGAGGTTTCTCAACATATTTGACTCCATATGTTGTGTGTTTGCTTGTTTGCTTTAAGAGGAGATTCATGTCTTTCTTGAACAATTAGGCTAGCATGATTCTCTTATCTCTGCCTCCTGAGTTGCTATGGTCACAAGCATGTAGCAGCAAACCCAGTCACCGTAAAAGGTTTTAAATACAGACCCCAACTCATATGAAGTAGTTATAGAATACACTCCAGTAAAGAATTTTGTCCTTCTCCATTGTGATATTATTGACTATAGGAGAAAATTAACTAGAGCTATTATCTGCCATATAAAAGACTCTTGTTTCCCTTCTTGTGCATGGTGTGTATGTGGGTGTGTTCATGTGTTATGTGTAGGCACGTGTATGCACATGTGTACACAGGACAGAGAGTGGTTTGGGGTGCTTTTCTTCAATCACTGTCGATCGTATTTTCTGAACCTGGAGGAGGTCAACAGTTAGACTAGAGAGATGGAACAGTGTGTTCCCGGATCCTTCTCTCTCTGACTCCAGCAGTAGGAGTACAAACACCTGGCTTTTTAGCTGGGTACTGAGAATTAGAAAAGGCAGGAAAGTGCACAGCAAGCATTCTACTCTCAGAGACACAGTTTCTGTTTTAATTTGATGTTGGGCAAAGGCTCCGAGGCACGTAGGAAATAAATGACAAGTACGGCTTAATTCTTCAAAGAATAGATTCTTGGGAACTAGATTCTAAGATGATGGGTATTTATAGAACATTCACTCAGAACCAAAGGCCTGAGTCAGGATTTCCCAACATCCACTGCACTTCAGAAGACAACACAGGAAAGCAGATTGGTAACCCTCAAATCACGAGGAGCACGGGACTGTTTGAACTATGGAGGGACAATTGTTACAAATACTTGCTTAGATTACTATCATATTTTAATGCAATGTTCTTTTTATATTAAAAAAACCTCTTCAGAAGATATTTATATACTACAAAAATCCAGTAAACATTGTTTTTTATAAACTAGAACTAAATATTTGAATCACTTGATTTTTGTTTTTACTTGTGAGTCCTACATCTCACCAAGCCTACTCAGTACAAATGGCTTGGTCCCTGGCTTACAGGCCCTGAAGAATGTCCTTGCCCACCTGGCCAAGCACCTCAGGAAATTGGATGATTCCAAGTCAAGAGGAATTGGCTTAAACATCCATACTATTCATGAAATCTGGGGGATAGTTTCTTAGGCGTGGTTTCCTGTCCTCAGACAGCCAAGAGGCCTGGGAAACTTTATTCCAAGACTCTTATGAAATTTCTCAGAACATAGTGAGTGTTGCAACTTTCATAGACTCATTGCTGAATGGCTAAGACTTGTAAGAACAAACTCATGATGGTATCGACATACTTCATCACTTATACAAGCACTTCTATGACCAGAACAACTGAGCAGCACAGCACAGGCTGTAAATCCCACCTACTCAACAGGCTTGATCAAGATCACAAGTTCAAGGTCAGCCTGACCTGGGCAAATTGTTGAAAACTTGTTTCAAAATAAATAAAAAGGTCTTTTTAAAATTGAAAAACATTTAAAAAAAAAAAGAAATCACACACACAAACGAAAGGTCTGGGTTAGAGAGACAGCTCTGCAGTTGAAGTGCACTGGCAGCTCTTGTAGAGGACCCAGGATCCATTGCCAGCATCCACGTGGTGGCTCACAACCATCCATAACTCCAGTTTCAGGGAGCATGACATGCACGAGGCGTATATACATTTTTACAGACAAAACACTCACATAAAGCTAAAAAAGAACCCACTAAAATAAATATTTTAAAAAGCCCTTTTAAACATGCAAAAATTAAACATTAGAAACCCAAATTACCTAATTCAGTGGTTCTCAATCTTCCTAATGTTGTAACCCTTTACAATTTTTGACGTCATGGTGAACCCCAGCCATAAAATTATTTTTGTTGCTACTTCATAACTGTAATTTTCTACTGTTTTGAATTGTGATGTAAATGTGTTTTATGATGGTCTTAGGTCCCTGTGAAAGGGTCATTCAACCCCAAAGGTGTCGTGACCAACATGTTGAGAACTGCTGACCTATCAGTGAATGGGATGATGAACGGAACAGATAATTCTCAAAAGAAGATGCACAATCAGCCAATGAGAACTCAGCAAGTGTTCAACATCCTTAACCACCAGGGAAAAGCAAATTAGAGCTGCTTTGAGGCCCACCTCATCTTGATCAGAATGGCTACCACCAGACATCAAGAAAACAAATGATGACAAAGGCAAAGAGGATATGGAGAGAGAGACGTTCAGTGATGGCTAAATGTCACCTTGTGAAGCCACCACAGAAATCAGCAGTAGGGTCCTCAAGAAACTAAACACTGAGCTACTGTACACTCAGACACACCACTTCTGGACACATGCCTGAAGACACTGTATCTTACTACGAAGATACATGCATATCCATTCCATTGCTACTCACAGTAGCAAGGCAATAAAATCAGCCTAGCTGTCTATCAATAAATGGACAGACAAAACAAATGTAGGGCATATACACAATAGAATTTCGAGTGGTCACAAAGAAAAATGACATCTTGACATTTGCAGAAAAGTGAATGGAAGTGGAAATTATTATAGTAAACAACATACACCACATCCAGAAAGATAAATATCACAAGTGTTCTCTTATTTATATGTGTATGTCGATTAGCATGCATTTGTGTGTGTGCTCATGTGTGTCCGTGTGTGTGTGTATGTTTGTGTGTATGCTTGCATGCATGCACCCATGGGGTAGGGATCCTGAGAGAAGAGAATTCATGTAACAAGAAAGCAGAAGTGGGGCTAAGTGAAAGAAAAAGGAAACCAGCTGGAGGGGTCTAGGGAGCATAGGACACAGCAGTTCGAGGAGGAGCAACTGAGGACAAAGTATGACACACATGTGTGAGGAAGTGAGGATGGAACATAATTCTGCATGCCAACCTAAAATATTACTAATTTAAAAACATCAAGTTAAGCAAGGTGGTGGTGGTGCACATTTTTAATCCTAGGACATGGGAGGCTGAGGCAGGCAGATCTCTGTGAGTTTGAGGCCAGCCTGGTCTACACAGTGAGTTCCAGGACAGCCAGGGCAAACAGAGAGACCCTGTCTCGAAACAAAAAACAAAACAAAACAAAACAAAACAAAAACCTAGCAAGATAGTTCAGCTGATAAAGACACTGCTAGACCTGACAACCTAGTTAGTTCCAGAAACCTATGGGAAAAGGAGACAACTGACTTCCACCTGTTGGCTCTACACATGTGCCATGATGTGTGTGTGCAGGTGTGCACACACACACAAATGTAATTAAAGGGGATATCTCAGTAGTTGTGCACATATAAACAAGGTCTTAAGTTTAAGCTCAATCTCCAGCACTGAAAAAAATGAATAACTTTTGAGATTACTAAAATCAAGAACAAGATATTTATAAAAATTATGAAAGATTTTGGAATGTGTAAAAACTTAAAAAAAAAAATTACCGGGAGCCAGGCATGTGGCATCTATAGTCCTGGTATTTGGGAGACCTGGGGAGAAGCATCAAGAGAGTTTATCACTGGAGCCTGTGTCTCACAGGAAGTACCAGGTGTCCACAGTGGGCTGAGGGAGGTTCCGTGCGCTATTTCACAAGTCTATGATTTCAGACAATGTACAGTATTGAAAGGGACTCTTTCTTACAGAAATCCAAATAAATTTTATTTGTGAGACACAAGTGATTAGTGACCTGCAAATATTGACCAATTCTGAAAAAACCTAGTAAAAGAATCATACTTTTGAAGTTCACTTACCATCCTACATTTAATGACTAAGAATTGAAAATTAAAAATGCAAATTCTTCCAGAATTTCTATGGGTTAATTTTCTGCTATATATACACACTGCACCAGAGCAGTATAATAATCTCAAAAGTAAATTTCAAAAGGGATATCAAACAATAAAGCAATAAAAATTGTATCTTATGAAGAACCAACTGGTAGTCTGATAAAAATCCAGTGTGAATAGGCCCAACAAAGTTCACATCAGCCTTGATGAAATCTACAGGAGAGCTGGGGCCACCCCTTGCTTCTGCTCTCTGTTCACCTGCGGAACCTGTGCATTTAGGGAGTGATATTAAGTTACATGGTGGCATTTATATTTTAGGGTAATTGAAGATTTTCAGAGAGAAATTATATTATAAGGGAAAATCATTACCTAAAAAGAGACCAAAAGAAGGTATATTTCTGCTACTCCACAGCTGGTCTCTGAGAGCAGCCATCTATTTGGGGGGGGGGGGCTGGGAGGACTACCTGGAGTATGCACACTCCCAACTACAGTCCTGGTCTACATAGTAAACAAGTAAGTGAAGGAGAAAGAGAAATCGTCTGAAACAAGTTACTGACATCTGGTGTCTCACGGTCAGCTTGGGCCTGCCAATGAGATAAACTGTTTCAAAAACACAGGGTACACCAAGGTGCTCAATTGCATGAATGATTTAAGTAGGAAATGTCTTAGAAACAAATGATAAAACATACAAAGAGATAATATAAAGATTTCTTTGTTGTTGTTGCCAGAGCACAAATACTGAGATTATACATATTAATTACACACTCTACCAATGAGCTATGCCCCAGCCTAAGATGCAAGTTTTGATACACTAAACAAAATCCTCACTTAATTCTGAAATTTTATGTATAAAACTAGAATAAGTCACAAAGGTACAGAACATTTGAAAAAGTAATATATGCATAAAATAAATAAAGGCAAAATAATTATTCTACTTTCTATAATTTCTTTTAGTTTTAGACAGTCATGATTTTTTAAAGTATGTAGGAAGCTAAAAATATAACCAGATAGCTAAGAGGTTTGCCATAGTTTCTCCCTATTGTGTTAACAGCCCTTGGTTGGAGTTCAGAAACAATAGCTTGCTTTTTATCCAAGACAGTAAATTACAGTAAGTTCTTTCAAGCACACGGTGTTCCTGACAGGAATGCTGACACGATTAATTGTGGGACAGCCCAGCATGACTCTGGTTAGGCCGGAACAGCATTAGCCTGTGAGTGTGTCAGCAAAATTTGTCATATTGCTCTTTTCTTCTCTCCAAATAGAGGCAGATTTTGATGCCTCTATTTTTTTCTAGGGGAAGGTAGCTGTTTTAATGACATTATTTAAATATAAAGACTTAAACATATAATTTTATCACAAGTACTATTTGTCAAGGTCAAAATACCCCAACTTAAACTCTAGTTTAAAAGGCTAAATTTGTATTTAAATTTCCTGTATATTTCATTACATTTCCTGTTTGATTTATAACTATTTTAAACCAGTAAAATTCTGACTAAAGACACAAAATAAACTCTCCCATACCAATGCCAATAATTTTCAGTTTCATTGTTTAGACCTTAACTTATAGAAAAGGTCAATACATCACATATGTTGCATTTTAGTAGTTTTTAATGTCAAATTTGTTGTTTTATTAAATTTTTATGCCTCTTGTATGTGCTCTTTTTTTTATAATCTTAGTGTGTGTGTGCATGTGCATGTGTGTGTGTAGCTTCTATGCAGCTCCGGCTGGAAATCCTCCTGGCTCAGCCTTTAGAACACAGGATACATGGTTATCCCTGAAGTTGTCCTTAGCTACTTCCCATGAAATGAACAAGACCACAAGAGCCATGGTTGAAATTATACCTCAAATGGGCACTTGGGCATCTTAATGTAGCTCAAAGTTGATAGCTAACATATGGAAGACTTTTAGAATTAATTTGTTAAAGGAATTAACAATGAGTTGACTTATTGATACAGGATCTCATTGTGTGGCCCTGACTGACCTGGGCCTTGCTATGTAGAGCAAGGTAACCTTGAATTCACAAAGAGCCTGGCTCTGCCTCCTGAGTTCGGAGATGAAGGCTATTCTTGGTCTAATTTATAATTTTTTTCTTGAAAAAAATCGTAGGAATAAAAAGTATATAAAATGTTATCTGACTTTTATTGATTTATTAATACTTTTGCTTTTATACTATTTTAATGTTTTTTACTTTTATGTTCAAAATGCATTTAAGAGAATTTTGCTTCATACAGACCTATAGTTTAGAATGGACAAGAAGTATCTGTTGACAGTAGAACTAATTCCAGAACAAAAAACCTGAAAAGACCACCTGGGGAATCTCCTGAGAGGTTTTTATCCAAGAAATGGCCAGATTTCTAAAACCTCTAGACTTGAGAGAGAATAAAAAGGAAGCAGATTCCTGAAGATGACAAAAAACACTAACAGACCCAGAACAGTTAGAACTAACATTCTTTGCTGTAATCAAGTAAAGCAACCCAACAGGAGGAGAGACACACTCAGTGTGGACGCCAGGCACAACCCAACGGGAGGAGAGACACACTCAATGTGGACGCCAGGCACAACCCAACAGGAGCAGAAACACACTCAGTATGGATGCCAGGCACAATCCAAGGCACTTCCAAGCAGACAACAAAGTCCCCCCAAAGTCTCGTCCTTGCTCACCCATTCATTCACCTTGTATTTCTCTGTTGTCACCTGAGCCCAGTCTCCAGAGGGACTCAGGACATTCTAGAACAGAGACAACTGGGCCAGGTCTCACACTCCAGATCACACCCTCCGAGGCTGCATCACGTCTATGTGCTAACCTATGTTTAATTAATATTTAATAATGACAAAGGATTATCTTCCAAAGATCATATATGCATATAAAAGAGAACCTTGCGATGTAAAGAAAACAATCAAATTTCGCAAACCTAAACTCGGTGATGGTTAGCCAAGTCAACGGGACTAGGTTGAGAATTGCTTAGGAGACTGAAAAAGGTACACCTCCCAGTAAACCTGTGAGGGCATCCCGAGTATTAGGTAAGGGGAAGACACACCTGGAGTATGCTTGGCACCACCTGATAGGCTAGAAGGCCAAATGCAGTCAAAGGGGAAGCATGAGGATGTTTCTTTCTGCAGGCATCCTTTGTGTCCTGTCCATCATGGTGGGCCCTCTGCTCGCCTACTCTCACCTACAGTGAGGGACCAAGATGGCTAAAGCTGTGACAAGACAACTCCTCCTTTTAAACAGTTTTTCTTGGGCATTATATCATAAAAAATGATTTCAAAAACCTCTCAAATAATGCCCAACTATACTTATCCCAGTAAAGAGATATTGAACAATTGCTGAAAAAAAATTAGCCTTATGGAAAACTTTGTAGTTAACAGTATAGATAACTAAGGCTCTTGCTAATAAATCACTGCCATAAAAGGAGAGATATTTCATATCCTAGCTTGAAAAGTTCATATCCGTCCTTGAATCTGTACCAATGCAATACCTATAATACCTCACTTAAACATGTATATCTTAGAAAACAGTGCTCTTTATGATGGATTAGTGAAAAATTGGAAATACAGGGAAACAGCTACATGCCTGTTCTCATTATCCTTTGATTATTTTATCTAATCACAGAATCTGTCGCCAGCACAGGGCTACACTTCTCTGCCCCACGTCTCCGTGAGCTAATCATGGGACACGTAGGTTCCAGCCAACAGGATACTAGGAAAAGTGATACGTGTCCTTCAAAGGTTAGACCTTCTCCCTTTCCTCATTACACTGCCTGAAAGTTGTAATCCAAAGATTCTAAAATGTGTGTGAGAAATATCAGGAGAAGCAAAGCTGAGCAGAAGTCACAAAGAGGTCCATGGACTAGCGAGGCCAGTGGGCACCATTAAGAGTGCTTCCCAAGCCAGGTATGGTGGGGGCATGTGCCTTGATTCCCAGGTCAAAAGAGAGAGAGGGGGGAGGGGAAGAAAGAGGGGGAGAGAGAGAGAGAGAGAGAGAGACAGAGAGAGAGAGAGAGAGAGAGAGCACCAGAGATCTCTGTGGGTTTGAGGTCAGCCTGGTCTAAATAGTGAATTCTAGGCCAGCCAGAGCTATGTAGTATGTATGTATGTATGTATGTATGTATGTATGTATGTATGTATGTATCTTGTCTTAGATAGATAGAAAGATGATAGAAAGAAAGAAAGAAAGAAAGAAAGAAAGAAATAGATGACAGATGACAGAAATTGCAGCCCATTTTGACTTGCAGGAACTAAGTGTCTTGTTTGCAGGGATAGAAGCAGGGAGTGGAGAGACAGAGACGGCACGGATGTGCACGTGACTACAGGATGCAAAGGATGTGGATTCCCCCACCGAGGAGAGTCCTCCCCTGCTGCAGGCAGGCATGAGATGCCCAGTCTCCAGTAATGACCCTTGATAACATTTGTAAAGTGTAGTCACTGGGAAGTTACTTTCACTCCAGTAAGTGATCCCTCCCACCCCACTCCAGGCAAGAAGCTATGTAGATTCAATGAGACACACACAAGAAGAAGCCACAGAAGGAGGAAGGGGCCTTATTGAGAAGAAAGGCTCCAGGGGCTGAAGGGGAAAGGATGAGAGAGGAGAAAGGGGGATGAAAAACTAGTAAAATTCAACTGTCAAACAAAAATTTCAAAGAAAATGATTGATGTGGGAAAACATTACTATTCTGACACAAGGCCACAGAGGAAACAGCGATGATGCTGTGTAAGGCAGAGAGTAAGCAGGAGCCTCTTCCTTGCCGTGAACATAAAACTACCCTGGAAAAAAGCCTTTAAAGACACAAATAAAGCCTTTAATAAAAGGAAAGAGAGCAGGGGCAAATTCTATCGTAATTCCCAGGACTGATGACTTGTTAAGAATGGAGTAAGCATCGAGTCATCCCCAAGGCAACCGTTTAGTATCACAGAGGCATAAAAGGAAGCTGCTAAGGAGCTGCTCCAGAAGACACCAGGCACGTGCTCCCAGGTCCTCCCCTGGTGCAGGCAGGCATGAAGGAGATCCCCAATCCTCCAGACATGTGCTCCCAGGTCCTCCCCTGGTGCAGGCAGGCATGAGATGTCCAGTCTCCAGTAATGACCCGTGATAACATTTGTAAAGTGCTGTCTACCACAGAGGATTTTCAGAGACTTGGTGTCCAAGTTTTTCCTGGGAGCAGATCATGACCTCATTTCTGTCAGCATCATCTCAGGACTTTCAAAAGAAAAGCAGGTATTCAGTATGAACTGCATTGAATACACAGTAAAAAACACACTCCCATTTAGAGAAAGATTTACAGAAGCAAAACTATATGCCAGATAAGTACTGTACGAGCAGGCCTTTCTAAGACAGCTGTCTCAAGTCTGTTATACTTGCTCTATTCTGCACACCTTGACTAATACAAACAGGGTAGCCTCATCTGTTTCAAGATGAACGTGAATTACAGCAATTCTGAGTTATCCTGTCCTCTGTCAGGCTGGTAAAGTCCAAGCTAAGGAAATTTTCTGCTTGGTAATGAGACAGTTCCATATGTAAGTTGGTAGGGTCTAAGATGCCTTGTTAAACAATCGGACAATGTCTACCAGAATTACAAATACATATATCCCCTCCTGACAGGCCAGCTTCTTGAAATGTACTTGCATCTGTAAAATGAAAGGCTATCCGTGCCAGGCGGTGGTGGTGCACGCCTTTAATCCCAGCACTTGGGAGGCAGAGGCAGGCGGATTTCTGAGTTCGAGACCAGCCTGGTCTACAGAGTGAGTTCCAGGACAGCCAGGACTATATAGAGAAACCCTGTCTCGAAAAAACCAACCAAAAGAAAGAAAGAAAGAAAGAAAGAAAGAAAGAAAGAAAGAAAGAAAGAAAGAAAGAAGGAAGGAAGGAAGGAAGGAAAGAAAGGAGGAAAGAAAGAAAGAAAGAAAGAAAGAAAGGAGGAAAGAAAGAAAGAAAGGCAGAAAGAAAGAAAGAAAGAAGGAAGGAAGGAAAGAAAGAAAGAAAGAAAGAAAGAAAGAAAGAAAGAAAGAAAGAAGAAAGGAAGGCTATCTGTTCCATTTTGGCACTGTCTGCACAGAAATGACCTGAATTAACGCTATTCATGTTCGTGGGTATGCTCATTTAAAGAAACTGACTGCACTGCTGGTCCTTCAAGATTACCACATACACTGGGCCTGGTGGATGGGTTCGTGGGTAAAAGAGCCTGCCACCAAGTCTGACAACCTGAGTTTGATCCCTAGAACCTACATGGTGGAAGAAGAGAACCGACTCCCATAAGCTATGGGTGCCCTGTGGGATGCATCTCCTCATCTTCCATACACACACAAAATAAATGTTTCAAAAATCATATAGATAACCAAATACAGTTTATGATACTTGATGATGATGATAATTAGTTATTACTGGGTTCGGTATTTACTATTAATTACTATTGCTATATTGTATCATTGTAGAGCGCTGTCTACCCATGAAGTTTCCTATAAAGAAGTGAGCTTTGTTACACCAGCAGTGGGTTTGCAGACCCGTGTTTCATACAACACTTGAGCATAAGAAGCAGTGTTGAGCGACCTGTCTTGCACCACCTACGTTTGCGTGAGTACTTTATCACGTTGGCACAATGACAGAATGGCTTAACGTATTTATCAGAACACATCCCATCATTAAGTAACACAGGGCAGTGATAGGCAAGCATTTATGCTAGAAGCTTCTAAAGTTGTTCACACGGGAACAGAAAACAGACACATGACAGGAAAGTGAAGCTGTGTACAGTATACCTATCACTACTGTTCAATATTTTTTTTTTAGCACTGTGAACTTACTATCAAGGTTTTAAAATGCCAACAGCTTCTGGGACCTCCACTAAAGCAATGGGATGAGAGAGTTGATAAAGAACAATCATAGTCAGAGGAAACTGTGTCCTGAGACTTCTGCTCATTTCTCTGCCAGACACTGGTAGATCTCTGGACAAGCAAACCCTTTGTGTTTGAAACATATTTGTGTTCTGTATGTTACAGTGGGCATTGACTATGAGTAACGGCCACTCCATACTGCAAGATCCAAGGAACAAACCAGTGATGTCACTTTCAATCTGAATAAACAAATCTGTGGGCATCTGTGTTAACGTCTGGGAGATAGTATTGGACAGAGATAACGGAAAGTCTGTCTACATCTGGGAACACACAGAGACTAGAGATACGACTTTATCCCAAACGGTATCACATAGTATGATGTAAAAATTTCTAATATTATAAGATTACTACATCTGTTTTGAATCTGCTCAACACTGGGATGCTCCTTCACAGAGACATGGGTCTTCCCCAACCTCAGTTTACTATTGCCAGTGAACTGGTTTTTTTTGTTGTTTGTTGTTTTTGTTTTGTTTTTTCGAGACAGGGTTTCTCTGTGTAGCCCTGGCTGTCCTGGAACTCACTCTGTAGACCAGGCTGGCCTCGAACTCAGAAATCCTCCTGCCTCTGCCTCCCAAGTGCTGGGATTAAAGGCATGCACCACCACCACCCAGTGCCAGTGAACTGTTTTTTAACAGTTTGGGAGCACAATGATGACTATTCATAATATTTTGGGGAGGGGAGAGGGGTTGAGACAGAGTTTCTCTGTCTAGGCTTGGCTATCCTGGAACTCTTTCTGTAGATCAGGCTAGCCTTGAACTTAAAGATCCACCCACCTCTGCTTCTCAGAGTGCTGGGATCAAAGTTGTTCCCTTGTAGATACCAATTATCTGTGAAATCCCAGAGTGCCAGGCAGCAAGATGGCTCAGTGGTGAAAGGTGGTTGTCACCAAGACTGATGACCTACTTGATCCCAGGAACCTACAAGCTGGAAGGATAAAACTGGCTTCCACAAATTATCCTCTGATCTCCATCTGTGCTATGGCTCATGTGCAGGCATACACACAAACACACACATGTGCACACACACAAATTTAAGTCTAAGAAAAGTCTTAGAATATAAAATATTTTAACTCTGCTGATTTTGGGGCCATTGATATATATTCAAATATATTTATAAATATATTAAAATATATTTGAAGAAGCAATAGTATTATATACACATATACACACACACGCGCGCGCGC
>NW_021604891.1:549702-643246 GCF_004785775.1 Grammomys surdaster | reverse complement strand
CATACAAATATTATACATATATATTCGTGGGGCATCTTCTTAATCACTGATTGGAGTGAAAGGAGTCATCCCCCTGTGAGTAGTCCCACCCTTGGGCAGATGGTCCAGGGTTGTACAAGAATGCCAACTGTGTAAGCCATGTCGGTAAGCAGCACTCCTCCATGGCCTTTGCTTCTGTTCCTGCTTCTAGGATCCTGCCCTGACTTCCCTCAGTGATGGACAGTAACCTGTAAGGTGAAATAAATTCTTTCCTTCCAAAGTTGCTTTTAGTCATGGTGTTTATCACAGCAACAGAAACCTAACTTAGAAAGCAAATCTAAGCCAGGCAGTGGTGGTGCACGCCTTTAATCTCAGCACTTGGGAGGCAGAGGCAGGCGAATTTCTGAGTTCAAGGCCAGCCTGGTCTACAGAGTGAGTTCCAGGACAGCCAGGACTACACAGAAAAACCTTGTCTCAAAAACCTAAAAAAAAACAAACAAAACAAAAACAAAACAAAACAAAAAAAACACCTTTGGGGCTGGAGAGATGGCTCAGCGGTTAAGAGGACTGACTGCTCTTCCAGAGGTCCTGAGTTCAAATCCCAGCAACCACATGGTGGCTCACAACAATCCGTAATGAGATTGGATGCCCTCTTCTGGTGTGTCTGAAGACAGCGACAGTGTATTCATATATAATAAATAAATAAATCTTTAAAAAAAAAGAAAGCAAATCTAGTCTACGTATGCTCTCAGGAAGAAGACACAGACTCAGTGTCTGCAGGATATCTGCAGTAATAATATATTTCTTTCATTATAGATGTCAGCAATTTTATTTATTCTTTCCTGGGCTCTGAAGCAGAAGGATTTCCATGAGTTTGAGGCTAGCCTGGGCTACACAGTAAGTGTCAGGCCAGCCTGGGATACAGTATGAATTCTTGTCTCTAAAATATGTTGAAATAAAAACATATTTTATGGCAAGGGTCAGAAAATGTTTTCTGTAAAAAGAAAATGGGTATTTTAGGTACTGTGGTTCATGGTGTCTTTAGCAGTACTCACCTATATAGAAAAGCAAGTATAGATGATATGTCAGTGAGCCTGTGATCATAAAACTATTATAAACACTGAGGTTAGAATTTCATATAAATCACCTATGTCAAAAAATAGTCTTTAAAAATACTTTCAAATGTAAAACCATTATTAACCCATATTCTTTAGAAATTGGTGATTAGGGGCTTTGGTCCACGTGTTTGCTAATCTTTGTTCTGTAAAATTTCAACCACAAGTTTACTAAGGGACTTCTTAGCCCAGCATAAGTTATATGTTTACAACTGTATCATGAACTGTATCATGAATGGAATATAGATGTTAAGCTCTGTTGGAAGCAGTTTGGTCTAGTGGGTGGTTGGTAGCAGTTCTTGGGATATTCTGTCCTATCAACGGCTGAGAGAGAGTCCTTGAAATCTCTAACTCGTGGGTTTATCTATTTGCCTCACAGATTTTTCAAATATCTCATGCATTTTTTATTCCTGTTGCTAGTTTCACACATATCTGTGATTATTATCTTCCTAACTAACAGGTTTTCATTATAAAATATTTCTCTTTGGTAAAAAAGGCTTAGAGCCAGAAGCAATGGACACGTGCAGCAAACCAGGTCTAGGCAAATGAAACACACCATTGCACACGTGAACTCATGGCAGCCGTGACTGCAGACACCAGACCTGCACAAGGTTGAGCCAGGCAAAATCCCAGCACAGACCAGCGAGGGGCTCGTGTGGCCCCACCCCTAGCTGGGAAGCTATTTTCAGTTGGTGGCTACTGAGGAGAGAGACACTCTGTTTTTCTTCAGGGATGTGATCCCTAAGAGGCCACCCATGCTCCAGATGGGCCTACACCCATTCCCATGCAGCCATGTGGGCTGAATGTACCCGGTGGGTACATAATTTAAAAATTATGAGATGAGCACATGAAGTTGGGAGGGAAGGGGGTGGAGGTAGCAGACCTGGAGGGGAGGGGGAAAGGCAGTGCATTAGATCAAAACAGCATACACATTTATAAAATCACAAACAGTAAGTACATACAATGACATCTTCTACTCCTTCCTGTCAGGTGACACTCTGCTTGAGGGTTACGTCCTCCAGTGCCATTGTCACTACTCCAGCTGTGGCCTCCTGTCTCCATGGTGCAACTGTTTCCCTCATCCATTACTGTGTCTTATTAAAATTTCTGGTCCTCTCATCTCTCTCTTCCCTTTTCCCATAGCCCTCCTCCCATGTGCACGCAAGTGTGTGTGTGTGTGTGTATGTGTGTGTGTGTGTGTGTGTGTGTGTGTGTGGTAATGCTTCTTTTAGTGAACATGTTTAGCCCATTAGCAGTTAACAAAGTTGATAGGTTGATATTGGTCTTCCCCAGTGATTTCTTTTTGTCCCATTCAGCTGCTCATGTTAACGTGTCTATGAACCTTACAGCTCCGTCTGTATTATGTCCCTGGGGCTGAAACGCGCATCCTTGTCATAAAATCTTCCCACGCTATCATCATCACCTGCTCCTCTGTGACCCGCGGGGGCATGCTTTGACCCGGTATGTTCCACAATACACTTTTGGTTTAAATAGTCATATGTATCTTACCTAAGTTGAAACTTAAGAGTTTGGTATGAGTATACATTTTCACTCTTGTTAAGTGCTCTTCGTGCATTTCTGTAGACATAGGCTCTATTTTCCCTCAATCTGGAGAGTTTTGCTTTTCGTCTAGTCCAGGCTGACTGTCAATGAATGATCTTCATTTTCATATACCTGAAAACATATCTTTATCTTGCTTTCATTTTAACAGCTTTGTTGAGAGATATAATTTCTATAACATGTAACTCATTCAACATATAATGGTGCAATGATTTTAGTATATTCACAGGGTTGTCACCCAAAATTTTAGGGTGTTTAAATCCCATTTAAAAGTAATAGCAAGCCATGAGCAGTCAGCCCCATTTTCTACCTCACTGCTAACTTCTAAGTTCTAACTGCTAACTAAGTTACCTAACCTAACTTCTCCTCTATAAAGTTGCCTCTGTAAGATGTCTGCCATTAAGTTCCAGATGTGATGTTTGCCTGCAGGGCTTTACCTAGTTTTAAGGGCGAATCCACAGGCAAATGGCCATTGAAAGGGGAAAACTCACATGGTGACAGTCCCTTTTCCACACCTCTTCCTTTTGTTTCTACCTACTCCTAGTTACCTTTGGGGGCTTTTCTCATGGCACTGTCACATTCTCAGAGCTCAACATTTTATTGGAAAGGAGTGGGACCAACTCCAGCCTGTCCTAAGAAACAGGTTTAAACCAGAATGTGTTCTGATGAACTCCAAGCATGAAAGAACCTCGAGGGATTTAAGAATTGAGGCTCTTCTCTCAGGCTGAAGTAGAGTGGCCACATGAATGATATTCCTAAAAGGCAAGACTTAGAAGAAAAACGTATAAAGGGAAATAATTCAGGCTCGAATACTCATTTCTTAGACCTGGACTATATTCAGATTGATTGTTGGGTATAAGCAGGAAACTGATGTGGCATACAATATGTAGAACGGAAGGAAATAAGGTTATTTAATTAAAAATTAATTACAAAGTTAATGAAACAGAGCTGAGCAAAGCAAAGTTCCTTTAAGTAACGGAGACTGGCTTAATATACATTAACCTGTATAAAGACAGAACTGTCTACCTAGAGAAATTGTTGGTTGGCAAAGAAACCTAGGTGTGGGAAGGGCAGAGGCAAGTGTCAGTAGTGAGTATTTAAGATGCAATCAAACAGAGGCAGCTCTGGCCAGGCGACATGACGCGTCACAGCCCGATGGGAGATGTTTTCCTCTCATGGAAATAAATGATGCATCAGGGAAGTTATACATTCAAATTAGATCACTTTTTTTCCCCCAGTCAATAATATTCTAAACTAAGTGCTCTGATTATAAATTTGGCTTCCTATCTGTGTTAGTCCATAGGGGGAGAAAATGCCTGGTTCTCATAAACCCAAGACCGTGGTAATTATACCCACTATAAACCAGTAAGTTAACAAGCTTATTTTAGGCACTAGTTTCTGTAAGCTGAGTCAGTGTATGCCTGATGATGAGAGATGAGACCCACTTGCAGTGTAGAAATACAAGCTGTCACACCTCCTAGTCCTCGGCACGCTGTCACGGCAGTCTACAACACCGTTAGTTTTCCCCAGACACATTAAGACATGTGCATGGAGTAGCGAAAATTTTGTTTTAACTGCGAGAGTTTGCGGCTTATTTTTCATATTGTTAAACAAACATGTTTTGGAGGATTTTTGTTTGTTTGTTTTTGTGTTTTTGAAATAGGGTCTCACTATACAGCCTTGGCTGTCCTAGAACTATGTATAGACCAGGCTAGACCAGGCTAGCCTTTAACTCACAGAGATCCACCTGCCTTTGCTTCCCAAGTGCTATAATTAAAGGTATGTGCCTTTTTCAATGTATCATGTATGCTTGACTATACTGGACAAAGAAGGATAAAGATATAATGCTGGAAAAAGAGTATACTGAGAAGTTGGGGAAATAAAGTAAGTTAATTGGTTAGTTTAGAGAACTGGCTCGTAGCCTCTCATTCAAATCTTCTTGGATGTAGCAAAAAAGAAATTCATTCACAAAACTGAAAAAATGTGCCAGATTACTTCCTAACAACTTCCTGTTGAAGTGGCTAATTATTTATGTAGATAACTTATCTACATAGTGACCGCGCTGGATCTTAGTGTGTCTATTATGATATTTACTTAGAGTCTTGTGGGGGTCTGATGAAACGGTTATGTCAGAATATGAAAGTAAATGGGGTCTACTTCAAACCTCAAAAATCTTCCAATGAAATGCTCTACGGAAGCTGCATAATGAGGACCCATAAATACCAGCACTGCGCACTTCCAGCTGATCCCCAGGACTGCCGCTATATTTGGAGTTTCACTTCACACATATTGGTTGAGATAATTTGTAAAAAGGATGAGGTAGGTGTAAAATAAGAGGGCACTATCTGTCAGGACTCTGAAGGACCCCAGCCCCCACTGGGCACTTTTCTCAATTTCATACTCCATTAGACTAAGAAGGTTTGCGACGCTCCGAAGAGCTGATTTGTTAATGGGGGAAGGAAATCGTGGGCTAAATAAGAGTGCTCGCTGTTCAGCAACACCCTTGTACAAAATCACAACTACATTTATGGGGTAAATTATCTACTAGTTTCCCTAGCAGAAAGCAGCACAGTTTAAAAATTCTGGTACCAGTTCGACTTCATGAGAAATTTGAAAACATACATCGCAAGGTATTTGTGCAGTCATTCTTATTGTTGGCCTGACTAGATTTATAAACTCCATGGAAACACACCTCCAGGGTGTTTCCAGAAAGTCTGACTGAAGCGGAAAGCCCTACCTTGAATGTGGGCTGGGGTCACAGACTGAATAGAAAGAAGCTGAACACTGACACTGTTTCTGTTTCCCGAGAGAGGGTGTAATACTATCGATCAGCGGCCTCATGCGGCTGACAAACCGGAAGCCAAAATTAACCCCTTCCCCCATCATAGGTAACTTCACCTGTCAACCTCTACAGGCCCGTGTCACTCAGGAAGAGGGAAGTTCAGCTGAGGAGATGTCTCCGTAAAAATTAGCTTGGGTGAATGTCAAGGGGAGGCACCTTCTCCATCGCTAACTGATGTATGAGGGCCGAGTTGACCAGCAGCAGTGCAGGTAGGACTGGGTTACATAAGAAAGGTTGCTGAGCAGGCCACAGGAAATGACTCAGTGTTCCCCAAGGGCCTCTGTTTAAGCTTTTGCCTTGAGCTCCTGACCTGGCGTTCCTGGATGATGGACCATGAAGTACCAGTATGAGTCAAATAAACCCTTTCCTCCCCAAGTTTCTTTTGATCACGGTGTTTAGCACAGCAGTAGCAAACCAGTGCATCTCCTTAAGTTGCTTTCTGTTGCCTTGAAGGCACACTCTCAAACACTGGTAATTTAATGCAACAAAAGTTTTTCCCGTTCATTGTACAGTCTAATGCCCAATCCCACCTGGCTATCTTCTCTATCTCCTGGTTTTGCTTCCTGGAAAATATGGCTCTTGGGTCCCTGGGAAGGATAAACAAGGGCTAGAGTGTTTTTTAGAAGCTGGCTTTAAAAGCCAGACTTGCCAGTGGCCCTTTTGTTGATATCCACTGTGAGGATCGGCTGCATGGACCCAATGTATCTGCAAGCAAGACTAGGAAATGCAGAACAGACGAGTCTGTATTGGACACTAAGAGCCTCTGCTACAGTGTATAGAACAGAAATGGTAAATCCTCCTGTGAGAGTCTTTATAATGGGTAAAAGCTTTGGGTGGGTTTTAGAACACACTACTGATTTTGACCCCATCCGGTGAAAACCCAACAGCTATCAGAAACTTTACAAACTATAAAAGACTTCAACAAAGTCGTAGGGCATTCATTCATTCCAAAGGTAATCACCCAATAACTGCTCTACAGCTGTTCTATATAGATTTGAAAAACAAAACAGATAAAAACATATTCTGCTGTGGAACTTATATTCTACCTTAGGGAATTAGAAACTGAAAACTAAATAAAACATTATGTAGTTTATCAGTAGATGGTGGGAGGTTTGGAGAATCAGAGTGGGAGAAGGAAAGTGAACCTCAGCTTTCCCTGGGAGGATGATTTATAAAATATAAAGGCCATAAGGGAACTGCCCTTGAAGAAATCACAGGGAAAGCAGCTGGCACAGAAGGGAGACATGGGCAGGAGTTGAGCAGTCCTTGTGTAGAAAACAGCAGGGCTGCTGCTGTGGCTCAGGAGATGAGAAAGAAGACAAGAGCGAGGCACAAGGCCAGAGCCCTGGAGAAGGCTGTGCTTTGTCAGCCATTGGCTTTTATCTGAGAAAGACCCACAAGCGTCCTAAGCATAGAAATAATTTACTTTAATTTACTTTTTAAACTCATAGGGAAAACTGATTTATTAAAACACAAAGTGTATGGAGTAAGCTCCCTTCAGGGATATTCAAAACATTTATTCTATGTTGAGGGCATCCCTGAAGTACTTGAGAGAGACTCTGGACAACTGCAAACACTTCACAATCCTAGATACGAAGTGTCCACATTAGAAACAAATAAATGTTCCTTAAGTGAGTTTAACACAATTAAAGCAACTTCACCCCTCTAAAACCATGTTCTTTTTCTTCTGAACAGTTAAATTAATTCCAAAGTTCAGATGGAAATATCAAAAAGCATGGCAGGAGACAACCACTAGACTTATTGTATATTAAACTTAATATAAAAATTCAGCAGCTCAGAGAGATTGCTACCTACTAGCATAGAAATGTAGACTCCTGTCCTCATGGGACTGACGTGCTAATAATGGGAAGTGGGACAGCCAGAGCAGAAATGCTGGGAGACAGAGTTGCTGGCCTGCCTTCAATCTGTTCTCTCCAAAATGCTTGTCCTGACTTACTCCCTGCTGTGGACTATTAACAGGCTGAGCAAGCTAACCTAGGCCCTTGCTTTGTGAGGGCACCAAATGCCAGTTCCATGATCTTAGACTTCCTAACCTCTAGAACTGAGAGGAATGCAGTTCTATTGTTAGCAGCACAAACCCACTAAGTAAACATTTTAAAGGAGATAAATGTAGATCCTTAACCACATAATATACAAAACCCAGATATTTAAAGAGGTCCCTGAAGCAAACATGGGTGAATTCCTTATAAACAGAGACCAAGGAGGGCGTTCCTTAGAATGACTGAATCTCAAAGAGCTTTAAGGAATAACAGAATTTGACTTCAAGAAAGCAAAGCTACCACATGGAAAAAGTAAATAGGTTAAGTTAAAAAGAATAAACTAGAAGTAATTTTCAATGACTGATGTCATAGGGGGAAAAATATCCAAGTTTAAAATGGAAGTCTTATAAGGAAAGGAATAAAAATTCTAATCATGAAAATAAACAAATACATTATGAAATATTTCAATCATACTTAAATAATGACATACTCAACTCAACTTAGAATTAGAAGAATATAACTTAAAAGAATTCTGTTTTTATTTATCAGATTGGCAGAACTCTAGAAGTTTGTCCTGTCCTTTTCCAGGGTATAGATGGAGAAAGAGGCACCCAAAGACCGTATTAGTGGGAGTTCAACTATCGTATCAAAAGCTCTCGGGAGAGTGAGTTTGTAACACATTAAAGTCATAAATGTATTTGTCTTCAGCCCAACAATCTCACTCCCAGAAATGCATTTTACAGGATGAGTGGATATAAGGTATTGTTTAAATGCTACCAAGCCCTGGTCCACAAGGTAAGCACAGAGACGAGTGGTGGTAACCACACAATACTGAGTATACTCAATACACTGAAGTATACATTTAAACATGGTTAAAATAATAAATTTATGTCATATATAATTGGTACAATAAAAAATTTTTAAAAAAATTATTAATATATATACCAAGATCACCCCTCTAAGTCTTTTGGAAATAAAGATAACACTTTAGGTTAATCTGAGTCAAAAGCTGGAGCTGGGACTAAGTGTTATACCCCAGTTGTCCAATCATGGGGTGCAAATACACAGACTGTAGGAAAAGACAGTATGGAAGCCAACTGAGAAAGAAGGAGGGTTCAAATCGACCATCCAGTTAAATAAATAAATTAATTAACTAACAGAAACAGGCTGAGTGGTGGTAACCCATGCCTTTAATCCCAGCACTTGGGAGGAAGAGGCAGGCAGATCTGAGTTCAAGGCCAGCCTGGTCTATAGAACAAGTTCTAGAACAGCCAGGGCTATACAGAGAAATCCTATTTAAAAAAAAAAAAACAAAATAAATAAATAAATAAATAAATAAATAAATAAATATTTCGCTTCCTTTCCGCCGTGGCAGCCATCTTCCAGTCAACTCCTCAAAATGACAAACACAAAGGGAAAGAGGAGAGGCACTTGGTCTATGTTCTCTAGGCCTTTTAGGAAACATGGAGTTGTTCCTTTGGCCACATTACACGCAAATCTACAAGAAGGGGGATATTGCAGACATCAAGGAAATGGGCACTGTTCAAAAAGGAATGCTCTATAAGTGTTACCATGGCAAAAACCGGAAGAATCAAGTGTCACCCAGCATGCCGTGGGCATCATTGTAAACAAGCAAGTTAAGGGCAGGATTCTGGCCAAGAGGGTCAATGTGTGGATTGAGCACATTAAACACTCGAAGAGCAGAGACAGCTTCCCAAGTCGGTGAAGGAGAACGATCAGAAGAAAAAGGAAGCCAAAGAGAAGGGCACCTGGGTTCAGCTGAAGCGCCAGCCTGCGCCACCCAGAGCAGCACACTTCATGAGGACTTATGGAGAAGAGCCGGAGCTGCTGGAGGTCATTCTATACAAATTCATGGCCTAGTGTGCAAAAGAGAAATAAAGGACCCAACTGCAGAGTTAATAAATAAATAAATAAATAAATAAATAAATAAGTAAATAAATAAATATTTTAAAAATGAAATTTTAGATGCCGTTTAAAATACCAACCCAAACCATTAAGATGCCTATTTTAAAAATAAAAAGAGTATTTGCGACAATATTATAGTAAGACTATAAGACAGGTATTACTGAAGAAGACCTTACTAGGATATATGATATGTACAGGAGTCAGAAGTCTTCAACTTTATTAAGATATCAATTTTCCTCATATATGATATAAAGATTCAATCTCATTAATCTTATAGGACCTTGTTCTTTTATTTTTTTGTTTAATGTTTATCTTTGACACATGATAAACCAGATGAAGTTGCCCACATTGAGCTGAAGCCGAGCTGCAAAGGGTCCCAGTCACTGAGAAGACAACCTATCCCTACTGTTGTTCCTAAGGCCTGCTAGAAGTGTGTGGAGATCCTTGAACCTTTATGGTTTTCATATATAATATCTGACACAGAATAAAGAAATGAACAGGTGTAGTGGTACACGCCTTTAATCCCAGCACGTGGGAGGCAGAGGTGAGTGGATCTCTGTGAGTTCAAGACTAGCTTGGTTTACTTAGGAGACCTGTCTAAAATGAATAAGCAAATAAGAAGGCTGTATGAGTTGTCAAGGTCATCTGATCCAAACTGGGTATCTATACAGAACAACAATAAAAAGCCCATCGATTCTTAAGATTCTTCTCAGCCTTTGGCTAAAATCAAGTGAAGATTCTTAGGGACTTTTAAAGTACATTGATCAGCCAAAACATTCTGGAAAAAGAAAATTGAAAAATTCTCCTTTTCTGAATTAAAAACTAACTATAAAACTACACTATTAAAATACTGTGATAAGGGCTGGCAGGTTTGCTCAGTAGGTAAGAGTGGTGTCCACTGAGCAGGGTAGAGAGAGCCAAGTCCTACCTAGCCGTCCTCTGACCTCCATATGGCCATGGCACGCACACTCCTTCCCATACAAATACATGATAAACAACTGTGATAAAAATGTAAGTGTGGGGAACTGGAGAGATGGCTTAGGGGTTGGGAGCACTGGTTGCTTTTGCAGAGGATCCGGGTTTGGTCCTCAGCACCCACATGGTGGCTTGAGACCATCTATAACTACAGTTCTAGGGGCTATGATGCTTCTTCTGATCTTCCAGGGCACCAGAAACACACATGGCACACATGTATACACACATACATACACACATACAATGGTGGTTCAAATATGCTTGGTCCAGGGAGTGGCACTATTTGGAGGTGTGGCCTTGTTGGAAGAAGTGTTTTACTGTGGGGGTGGGCAATGAAAACCTCCTGCTAACCATGTGGGAGTCAGTGTCTTCCCAGTGGTTGACGATGTAGAACTCTCAGCTTCTCCAGTCTCATGCCTGCCTGGATGCTGCCATGCTCCCGCCTTGATGATAATGGACTGAACCTCTGAACCTGTAAGCCAGCCCCAATTAAATGTTGTCCTTTATAAGAGTTGCTTTGGTCATGGTGTCTCCTCACAGCAATCGAAACCCTAACTAAGACATATACATACAAGAAAGACATTTACACACATTAAAAAAATAAAACTAGTTTTTTGTGGTTTTTTTTTGTTTGTTTTTTGTTTTAAATCTAAGTGCAGACTATTGACCAAATTCGGCAGAATTACAGAGCCCAGACATAACCCCTCACACACATGGTCAAAACACCAAGACCATTCAGTGAAGAAAAGACAGTTTTCACCACATGATGCTAAAAAGAACTGCATAGGTTCATTAAAAAAAACAAACCAATCAACAAACGTTATCTCATAGCAAACACAAAGATCAGCATAAACTAGATAAACGGTTTGAACACAGACATAAACAATGAATTCTTAGAATGACAAAGAAAAAAAAACACTTAATTGCGGCTTAATAAAAATAAAAATGTTCGAGTGTCAGCTCTCATGCTAGCATGACCCTGGGGTGACAGGTGCTTACAAAGGACCCAGAAGGCTTCACGGGGAGTAGGAAACCCATGTACCTCACAGACCGAGGAGTACAGCATCTCTAGCAGGGGGAGCAGTATGGAGTCAGGCTTAGCACACGTGTTATACATCCTAATTAGATGCACATAGTTCAAGGTCCTAAAACTAAAGGGAAGTAGGAAGCTGGGGATGGCAGCAGCACATGCCTGAATCCCAGCCAGCCTGGGTTACATAAGAGGAGTTAGTTCCAGGCCATTCTGGATTACATAAGAGGAGTTAGTTCCAGGTCAGCCTGGGCCAGTGTGAGATCTTGCTACAAAATAAAATGAAACAAAACACACTGAAAAGATCAGAAGGAATCTTTAAAGCACAGTAGAGATCACAAGGGAAGATGGTTACAAGCTGATTTAAAAATTTAATAATATAACCAGAAAAACAAAATTTGATTAACTCTTATTAAAAGAAAAACATTTCAGACTGAATTTTTTTTAAGAAAAGCTTACTCTTAATAAGCTTTTTATTAAGCTTACATTTAATAAAAAATTGAAGGAAAAAATCTCCTATTCAAATATTCAATAAGGGACAACTAGTTTAGCCACCCTAATGTCAATGAACTATATGTGCAAAGACAGAAACCATTATTAGGGACAAAGAAGGTCAGTATCATACGAAGATGAAAGGGACATTTACCAGAAAATAATCCATTATATATTTATATGAGCTTAATAATATTATTTCAAAATATTTTAAGTAAAAATTATCAGAAATCACATTGAAGATTCAAAATTACAGAAGGAATGTTTGGCCTAGCTCTTTAGTTATTGAGAAACCAAACAGATAAAGACACAGGAAATATTTCAGGAAAATGAGAAGCTTGGTCTATTGGACATGTACAACCCTGGCCCATCTCTAAGAATTCACTCTCTCCTCTAGCACAGGCTGACCACTTCAAATTCTGTCCAGGAACCAGGCTTTGAGGCCAGTTTTAACAAACACCAGCGACAGAGTCTCCCAGGCTGGCCATGGACCCGCAGTGAGCTTACTGCCTCCAGCTCTGAGTACTGAGCTACCATGGCCAAGTATTACTGAAGAATTGACATCAGTTGCTCAATTAAGATGTTAGCTTAAGAAATTTATTTAAAAGTCTAGCTAGTTAAATTACATAAAGAAATCCAGAGTAGGTTCTAAGAATGTTCAACAGAGAAAAAAGTACAGACAAGAGGAGAAAATGCCACTTACTGTATGCACGGAGAGATTGTATCAGAGCTGCAAGACATATTTAGACATCACCATTGTAGAATTTCATTTTTATTTTTTCGGAATTCACTTACCTGTTCCCCTAAAGAATACTGATCACTGATTCAGACTTAAAATTATTTCTAAAACTTCACCATGGACAATGAATCATTCAGTCTACAGGTGGTGAGGCAGACTAGAGGGTATTTATATTTTAATAAAATAGTACTGAGTATACAAATGACCAAACATATAAAGTAATAACTTTCCCTTATTTCTGTAGAAGTGCACAGGGAGAAGTCAGCTCTGATTTATGGTGGGGTCGAGGGTTAGGGAGAAGGCAGCCTTGAAATATTAATAGGTTTTGAATGTGGCTGCATACAAAGAAGAGGCAGAACAGTTGCAAATTCAAGGTAACCAGCATAATGCAAAGTGTATTTAATGCAAACAGTTGCTTCTAGATCAAGCACTGACAGAGTGTGAGGCAAAGGCCACAAAGGTAGGCTGGGTACCAAACTGTAAAAAGGCCTAAAAAGCGAAGCAGGATAGTAAGGACACAGTCAGTGTGCAGGTATAGGGGCTATTGTTGAAGCTTTCGTGATCTCGTAGGTACAGTGATGCAAATGGGGCTCCAGGAGTTAGCTTGGGAACTATTTCTATTAGACAAACCTGGGGCCAGGAAGGTCTGACAGTAAAAACAGAAAGGACTGGAGAGATTAAAGAGATAGGGCAAAGAAGAAATCCAAAGTGACAACTGGCTGAACCAGCAAAACCAGTTGGAAATGAGTCTGGATTTCTCCATGACAAGATGATAGGGAATACAGGGGATAGTATAGAAGGGACAGAAAAGGAATTTATCACCCTCAGATATTTCTACTACAGTCTATAACAATAACAACTATATTAGAATGTTGAAGGTCATTGAAAGGAAATTATTTTTTAATAAAATAATACATGAGTTAAAATGTCTGTTATTGAACTCACCTGAACCCTCAGACACTCTATTCCTTAACTCTCAATCTCCTCTGCCCACGTGTCTCATCCAGCCCCATCCCTCTTCCTCCTGGGTGTTGAACGGCTCTTGGTTACATGGTTCATTCATTGCCAGATAGGGCCAACCCCACTGACTTATGGCTACACACTACGGTGGCCAGCTCTCTGAGCCTCACCCTCTACCCATTACAAGTTCAGAGTGTGCTGTTGGCTCTTCACTACTGCTGTTCAAAATTGGAATCAGAAAGGAACTAGACACACTCTTAAATTTGGTATTCTACCAGCAAACTGCCTGTTCTCTTTCATTGCCGGTGAATTCTCCAGAGTACATAACTTTTCAGACATGTACTAAAAACACATTTATCCAAGTAAAAAAGTTGCAGGCAACCAAGCTTCCTTCCCATTTTAGTGAATCTCCAAATCCTGGTATTCTTAGACCTGCCTTTTAGCTTATTTGGTGCAGAGACAACTCAATGGGGTTCAAATATTCTGACCACGATGCAATTAATTTACACATTAAGGGATTATAACCAAGAAATAATATCCATAGGTTAAAGAAAAAGTCACAATGGAAAGTTTTAAACTTGGAACTGAACAATTAGAATTTGGAGGGTGAACTATGATGTCTTTTAAATCTCTTAAAACAGTGGTTATTGTCTATTGGAAGAGAAGGTTAAAGACTAGTTTGTTACCTTGTATTTAAGTATTCTAAAAAAAAAATGTCTTGTTTGAGCTTTTTATACTAGTGATTTCTCATGTGTTTTTCTAACAATATTGACCAATGTTGGTCATTTTCTCTAAACTGTTAAAATACTAAAATTCAGAAAGGTCTCTTGAGTGCGTTCTTCTTTATAATCTGCCTAGGATTTGGTAACTACCAAACCACGCTTGAAAATGGCCACCACATTGAGATTTGTATCTGTTGCTTTGTTTGGTTTTCTTCCAGAAGCTTATTGTCTTACGTAGAGAGAACAGAACATCCCGACTCCCCTTCATCTTATACTTTTTACCTTCTTTTAAAATCAAATGATGAAACTGAAATCACCCTCTCCCCCAGTCCACATCACTCACCTACAGAATGGGCTGGGGATAGTAGGAATCACATAACAAATCCCCCCATTCAGGCAAAATGACCTGTGCCTGGGACCACAGGGCTGCTCGTGATCTACAACACACATGCATATGAAATAGACACGGTTAATGCTTTTCTGAGGCCACCTGGAGTTGAAATGTCTCATCTAAGAACAAATCAGCATTTTTTCTTTACAAGAATGAATTTTCTTTTCACAAAGTAAAACAATTTTATTCCTTATTTCATGGACAAGAGCATCTATCCCTTAAAAGAAAAGTCATTCTGTCTCAACGATATGGCTGTTGACAATAATAAATGTAGAAGCTATATAACAGAAATAAGAAATCTTCACAGTTAAAGTACAGCCTTACTACAAAACGTTGCCTGTCCCTCATGCAGCCCGAGAATTCTGTAGTACTTAGATACTTCCTGGACAAAGTTGTATTTAGATCTTTATTTTACTGTTTATGTCATATATATATATATATATATATATATATATATGTGTGTTTGTGTGTGTGTGTGTGTGTGTGTGTGTGTGTGTGTGTGTGTGTCTGTGTGTCTGTGTGTCTGTGTGTGTGTATGTATACACATATATGTGTGTATATGTATATATATATATGTGTGTGTATATGTATATATATATATGTGTGTGTATATGTATATATATGTGTATATATATATGTGTGTATATATATTGATATATATCAATATTTATGTATAGATATATGTTGATATATCTATATGTAAATTATAGTGGGGAACGATTTAGATAATTAAAATAGATTCTGATTCTGATTTCTAAAAAAATGTTTACATATCAGTATCAAAAAAACAAAGGAAACAATCACATGAGGGTTAATTTGAAGGGGATTCCCATGATAGCTGCTCCCTCTAAAAAATCCTTGAAAATTTAGCCTGATGCTTAGATCCAGCCCAAATGTCAGACTACCAAGGAAAGAAGTCACGTTTTCTCTCTTGCTTTCCTCTTTCCCTACTTTTTCTCCACCTTTACTTTCTCTTTAACCTTTGACCTTTCCTTTACCAGTCTTCATTGACGGCTATTTACATGGGAAAATTGAGAATTTCTCCTTAAAGAGAACATCATATTGCTTTAAAATTGCCTATTGCTAGTTCCATTGTTTCTGCCTTAAACATGATCTAGAATCTTCTAATGTGAAGAAGAAAATGCATTACTTTTATATGACATCCAACTTGGCATTAAAAAACGATATGCTGTTAAAAAAAACTTGCTAGTATATTGACTTTCTAAAATATTGATACCTGTTAACATATAATTGCAAAGAGTTAGAAATCTACAATCTGAATTTGAAAAGTTTAAATTAGAAACAAGAAAAATTTGTGTCAGTTTCAGATTGCAACTATGAAAGCATAAAAAAGGTATACAATACTAAAGAAGACAAAAAACACTACAAAGAATTTAGTGTTACAGCAACAAAAAACTGGCCCAAAGTTGTTTTCTTTTTTTCAGATTCCCTTTTCTATTTTTATAAAAAGCCGTATCTCTTAATAATCCAGCTTCTAGCATTACTCACCTAACCTGAATTACTGCCTCTTAATCTAATTTTATTCTGATTTCATTTACTTAGTATTTGAGATAAAAAGGTAGAATCTTTCACTTTGTAAAAAGGAAAACAAACCAATAGAATATAAGTAAAAAGCAAAATAGCTTTATGTCTATTAAAGCTAAATTATTTAATGTTTTTGGAAGGCTTTACATGGGGGACAATATAGCTTTATATTAATATACATTTGTTATTTTCTTACTAAATAAATTCACACATAGACAAAAAGTATGAACTTACAAGAAATTACCTGTTGGCATCTTAATGTCTAAATAGTTTCATTCTCGGTAGAAGGATTAGAGTTGAAAAACAGCACCTAAAATAATTTAAAATTTATATTTTAGGGAAAGTTATTGTTTTGAGGGTATTATAACGTGCCAAATGTTCCATCAGCAAAACTCTAAAATGCTGAAAACAAAACACGCCTGACAGAATCCAAGCATCGTAGACACATAGACAGTACTGAAACATGAACAGATAAAACAAAGATCGATGTTCAAAGTGTAGCTTTGGGTGAGGACGGTGTCACAGCGTCTTGCTGGCAAACGCGCATGGCGATGTGCAGACGTGTGCTCAACTGAGCCACCTCCAGAGAAATCTGTGCTTTTAAACCACGAAGCCCTCAGAAACCTAACTTCTATGACGAAGCTATGACCTCCCAACTTTTCAATTTGTTGATAATGGCCATTCTATAGAAAAATCTCAAGAAGCATTTAAGTACTTCGGTTACAGCTTTAAAACTTGTATAAGAGCATGTCCACGTTTGACAGGCCTGTCAATCAATTGACGGTCTCGGAGATTTGGCACGGTTAATTGAGACAATGCTTATGAGTAGAGTTTGCTACTGTAACAGAAACAAAGGCATTAAAATAGAGCTGCAGATAAAGTATTTATCCTTACATTGTGATTGCAAGCTTTTGTCTTAGTACAAAGACTGTAATGAAAGTTTAATCTATTACTTCGTGTAAGAACATGCAATATTAAAGTCTTCTAGGGGCAATCTCTTTTACAGACAAGCAGAGAGGGAGAGAGAAAGAGAGGGAGAGAGAGGGTGAGAGAGAGGGAGAAAAAGAGAGAGAGAACACACAAGCACAGTAAACATATAACCATTGGCTCACTGTTTTCTCCTTTCCCCCAAATAAACAGGGCTTACCTCAACAAAAATTTATATTCTCATAAAAAAAGTAAATTTCTCTAGACATGCAGCGTTTCACAAGTTTTTGAACGCTGAGTGCTTCGGCAGCGGTGGCTCATACTTTAGAACGTGTCAAAAATCTGATTTATGTCACTTCAGTGTGGGCGAGGTCAAGGCAGACCAAGGTGCGAGCAGAGGTCAGGAGCAGCCAAGGGAACCACGCCCACACGTTTCCAAACTGCAAATGGGCAGGATTTCACTAAGAAACGGAGCTGCAGTAGGTGGCACCCCTAAAGTGCAGTCCAAGTTTCAAAGTTATGAAATAAGCCACATTCTTATAGCCCTTCCTAATCTCTGCATGTCTGGATAACTGATGAGTGTTACGTAAGTTTGTGGAGAGACGGCGTTTTGGTGTGAAACTAATGGTCGGATGCACCACAGAGTTTAAAAAATAATTTCCCTTATAGACTATGTAAATTGTACAAGTAATGACTTGAACTTATAAAACTTATAAAACGGAGAAATAGTTGAAATGGAGCTCACACCTATGGTGCCACCTACAACGATGGATCTGAGAGTGGGTCTGATGATATAAGTTCTCAGGAGAACCGTGACACAGCCGTTTGTGTGCGCTGCCACAATCTTTTTGAACGCCTGTGTCTAAGTCCTGTCTCCTTGGAGTCACCCATCTCTGGCTCTTAGAATCTTCTCTCCATCTGAGACAATCCCTGAGCCTCATATACACTAAGAAAAGTTAAGTTCCAAAAATCATGTTTTAAAACGTTAACATGTAAATCTCTTTAAATGAAGTATGGGGTTTTCCTTTATATAAAGTATACTAAGCATTTAGATGATTTTATTTTCTAAAACTCATAATTAAGATAACATCATTATTTCATAGGTAGAAAACTCAGAAACAAATACATTTGTTCATATATATATATATTAAAAAACTTGACTATAAGTTTATTTTCATTGCTCATATTATCTCCCATATCAAATGAAATTTTTATAGATATAGTCATTACATATATGTGTCTGTACATACATATATACATAAATCATTTGAGCACATAGTATTTGAGACTGAAAATGAGATAATAAAAAAATTCTTTATTATTTTATCTGAACTAGGAAACTATTATGCTGCCAATTAATATAGGAATGAACACTAAACTGCAAGTGGAAATCACGTGACCTTAAGCCATTCAAGATGCATTTATTAAAAGACATGTTATGATGATTTGTGCTGTCTTATACATGAGAAATTAAAAACAGGGAGAGCTATGTGATTCCTTATTTTATTATTTAAAATAGAGTCTTTATGTGTAGCCCAGCTTGCCTAAAATGTATAGTCCTTCTGCCTTAGCTTACCAGATCCTGGGTATGCCAGATGTGTGCTTCCTGGATACATGTGATTCTAAATTAGAAAATAAAAAGATTTTCAAGCTAGCATTTCACTGAGTGAAAGCCTGGTATTTAAGAACAATTTCACATTATACCTGGGAACAAGTGTGCTAAGCAGTAGATACCTTTTAAACAAATGCCCACCAACGGTTGGACACAGGATGAAAAACATAAAACAAGTAACTAAATAAAGTCTTTCACTGATTCATCTCTGTGGTTTGGATCTTAAATGTGCCCCACCTAAAGCACGTGTGTTGAATGGTTTGGTCCCTAGCTCATGGTTCTCCTGGGGAGTGGCAGAACTTTTAGGAATGTGACCTAGTGGAGGAAGTTAGGTCTTTTGAGATGGGCCCTTAACTAGGATACTGGGATCCTGGCCCATCCTGTGTTTTCTAGACACCACAAGATAAAGAGCTTAGCTGTATGCTCTTTGATATGATGTTCAGCCTAGCACAGGCCCCAAAGCAATGAAGACAACTAGCTGTGGACCATGGCTGTGGTCCAAAGTAAATCCCTTCTCCTTCCCTTTACTTTCTCAGGGTTTTCCCACTGTGACAGAAGACTAACACAAGAAACTCATAAAGGAGATTTTTACTTAGAACAAGGATAATTTCATGTGGGTCAGTCTAAGGTACTCGCCAACTCCTATGTATATTTTATTATTTAACCCAGAGTCTTGCTGTGTAGCCTAGGCTGTGTACCACTATATAAGCACACGCATATCAAAAACATCAATATGGTTAACTAATAAGGAAAAGTGAGAGATTCCAAGAAGTGTTATTGTTTGCACATAACCTAGGGAATAAAGAAGCTTTTGTAAGCAGAGATGGAGGAACGTTTCACACAATGTTTGAAAGCACAAAGAAAGAAGATCCAAGGTGGTCAACTAATTGTCAGCAGGTCCCAGGCCAGGATGCATGCAGGGCACAGACGTCAAGGTGTACAGATCTGTGGTAGTGTGAGGTCGTGGAGCAAAGAGGGCCAGGGGTGACAAACGCAGAATCAAGACATAGATACCATCTGAAGGGCAACAGGAAGGCCATGAAGAGCTTTTGGGAAAGGAGTTGCATGGTCATATCCGCATGCTAGAAAGTTTATTTTCTGATGGTACAGAAAATAGTTGGCATGAGAAAAAAAGTTTGGAAGTTATTCTAGTAATCAAGAATAGTGAAGAAATAAAATAAAGCAATAGAAATTAGGGTAAAGAACAATAATTAAAGACATCCTTAAAGAGGCACATCACAGAACAACGGAGCAGAGTAAGAGGAGAAAATCAAGGGTAGTTTTCAAACACTGCTGAAGTTAAACAAAGTATAACTATTGGCTAGAAACTCTTGATGAGTTACCATTTTGAACCCACTTGAATAGCTAACTCAAAGTAGTGGCAATAACAAACTCCGACAAGAATACAGAGAAACCAAGTCCCACATTCATTGCTGACCCACCTGTAAAATGGTACATCTACTTTGGAAAACACTTTGAGAGTTCCTGAAAATTTACGCATAAGGGCTGGGAGCGCAACCCAGTGACAGAGTGTGTGCCTAGCATGTGTTTTGCCTTAGGGTCCCGGGGCAGCAGGGAAAAAAAGCTATGTGTAAATCTAGCATTCAAATGTATATGAAAGAAATGAAATTGCAGGTCTACACAAAGATCTTTAGACAGATAATCGGAACACATCCATTCTTGCTGTCTTCAAACTAGAAACAATCTAAATGTCCATCAGTTGACAATCCGTAGACACTGGAACCAATCGGTATGCCCATCAACTAACACGTGGATAAACAAGTTGTGGTCTGGCCATACGCTGGAGTACTGTTTGACAACAATCAGGAGTTAGGTAGTCATATATGCTAAGACATGGATGAACTTCAGAACATGCTAAGTGAAGAGGCGAGTCATAAGAGAGTACACATATGACCTTGCTTACATGAAATGTGTAGAAAAGGCAAACCTATAGAGACACAGGTAGAGTAACAGCTGCCTGGAACTGGAGCTGGAAGCATGAGCTACTGGCAAATATAAGAGATCTTTATAGAGAGACAGAATTGCTCCAGAACTGGATTATGGAAATGCTGTACAACTCTGTAAATGTAAAAATGTCAAAGAAAGATATGTGTATTTCTATTGTTGGAAACAAAAAGAATAGAGAGATATATTCCATGAGTAAGATAATGATTTCTATTTAAAACATATTTTAAGCATATTTTTATTTATATGTATGTGTGTCTTTGAGTCTGTATGTCATGTGTAGGTGAGTACCTTCAGAGTCTAGAATAGCTGTTCTCAACCTTCTTAATGCAAGGACCCTTTTTTAGTACAGTTTCTCATGTTGTGGTAACCTCAACCATAAAATTATTTCATTGCTACTTCATAACTATAATTTCGATACTAGGATGAATCATAAATATATGATATGCAGGATATCTGATATGTGATCCCTGGGGAGAATTGTGACCCACAGGTTGAGAACCACTGGTCTAGAAGGTGTCAGATCCCCTGGAGTTAGAGTTACAGTCAGTCATGGGCTTCCTACCATGGGAGCCGAGAACCAAACTTGGGTCCTCTGGAAGAGCAGCAAGTGGTCTAACATCGTCTCTCCTGCGCCCTAGATATACTAAACTCTAAGTGACATGAGGACATCCAGAAATAGAAGTCTGAAAATCCAGAGACTTCACTCAGGAAAACAATCAGATTATAAAAGGGTTCTCTGGACTTGAAGCCATTTATTATGCATATGCTGTGTGACACAAAAGTCAGGGCCTGTGGTTGGAGGAGGGCCAATGAAACAGAACAAGAGAGAAGCCATAGCCCCACTCCCCAGAGGCAAGCTCTTCCTAGCATGTTTCAGATGCGAATCTCCTTAATTCAGCATATAGTCCTTCTTTCTATATTTATTACACTAGACAAGGTCTACAGCCCTACCATAGATGTAGTCTCAACACTATGCCCTAATTCTTTAACTTTCTTCATTTCAACATTTAGTAAGCTGCATTCTTAATTTCTCCTCTTGGCTACATTTGTAATTTCAAATGAGATAGATGGTCTCTTGGTATTTGCCAGGGATTGGTTCCAGAACTTCTTGCAAAGACCACAATCAGTGGGCACTTGAGGGGACATATCTCCTATGTGCACATATATACACACATATATATGCATACATATACATATATCCAGATTACTTATAATGCCTAACCTAATCCAATGTCAATGCTGTATAGATAGTGGGAATAGGATACTTTCAAGAAATAACTCTCTATATGTTCAATACAGATGTAACTTCTTCTGAGTATCATGGATCCACAGGTGATCACGTGCACTGGTTGTGGAGCCCATCGGATATGGATGGCTAACTGCACCTCTACATCTTTATCAGGTAGGGTCAGTATACAGGCTGATTTTTGAAATACTTATTTTAGACATACCTATAGGGGTGTGTGTATGTGCATGTGTGAGTGTGTGTGTACCACATGTGTGCCTGGCGTCTAGGTGGCCAGAAGAGGGCATCAGATTACCCTGAAATCCAGTTGATATTGTGACCATGGCAAGATGGTTGTGACTGACCATGTGGGTACTGGACTCGAACCTGGGACTTCTGTGAAAGCAGTGCTCCTAACTTCTGAGCCACCTCTCCAGCCCCACAAGCTAACTTCTTATTGTGTGAAATTACTAATACTACTGTCTTCCTTTCCCAAATTTCCCTTTCTTTATCAGCTGTATCTTGACTCTTACACCATAATGACGTTTTTGACATTCATATTCTAGACTATGACCTAAAGAACTTTGATAGTTTGCCTCTGGTTTACTCTAAAAGTTGGGAAACAATAAAAAGCATGTGTTTTATTAAGACAATTTAATTAGTATTCTTGACAGATCTGTGCGGTATGCAGGAACAACACATCTTTTTCTCCCTAAACAGAGTCTTTCCTTACCCTCTGTAAGACGGTTTTAAACCATTCTACATTTTATTTGCATTTTATTTGCCTTTTTATAGGAGGGGGCTAAATGTGATAGTAACCATATGATAATTAATCTTACCACCAGAAATACCAGCCTCTTGGTTGTGGTGTTTATCACAGGCATTTTCCTTGCCTTGCCTTCCACCTCTTCCAAAGCGCTCCCCCACCCTATCCTGACTGACTCCCCATAGAATTGCTAGTGAATGATCAAGCTGGCATTCCAAAGTTTCTCTTCACTGGGTTGGTTCCCGCATCCTAGGTTTTCCTGTCTCCTGATTTGTTTGCTGTCTCATTGGCTGGAACACATCACCTAACTTTCTATAACAAGATGCAGTGTCAAATCTGAGTTCCTGCATGGTGATGACATCTTTGTTTTGTCTTCACACATGATAGAATTGAGCTGTACACTGAAAAAAACAATCCACAGTCTGGATACTGTATCATTCTCTTCCAGTGTCTGGAAACGTAGACCACGGTGTGGTGCCTGTCTAATCAGTAAAACCCTGCAAGTTACCAGCTCTCTCTTCTCCTCCTGTGAGGTTTGTTATTTCTGCCGAAGGTTCCAAAATTTCATGAGACTGTTACCTAAACTTATCCTTGGGAAGGTTTTCCAAATAATACTAGATAGCCATGTGGGTCCTTCCTAGATTAAGTTCCTTAACTTTAAAAAATCCATCAATTTTCGTTTTTGCTAATTTTTCTCTACATTACATTATGCTGTAGCTTAGATCGGGGGAATTCTAGATTTAATCTACACTGTCATGTAACCCATTTTCAGACATCGCTGTCTGAGGGTTTTCAGCTGTACCTTGTTAAATTCTTGCCTTTGATTTGGTGATATACTTGATCAAGAAGGAGTTCTTCATCCGCTCATCATCCCCCACGGCTGTAATTAAAGGATGGAACGGCTTCTCTAGCCTCTCACAGTGTACCAGTTAAAAACATCTTTAGGGCTGGAGACATGGCTCAACTCACTTTAGAGCACTCACTATACTCTCCCAGAGGATCGGAGTTCAAACCCCAGGACCCACACCAAGCACTCAAACCCACCTATAAGCCCGGTCCCAGTTACACCCAACATGCATACGCCCATACATACACATAATTAAAATGAAAAAAAAATTTTTTAAAGAAAACATTTCTAGGTTCTGTTTGGTTCTCTTCGTTTTGTAACTTCCAGGGCCAGTATTTGTTATTGGGATCTTCTCTAATCAACGTTGCTTTTCCTCAACTATTTGAGAAGCCTTAATTGCTCATATGTTTTAGCTGTTGATTCATGGTTGGCTCTCCTAGATAAGAGGTGTGGCTTCCTCTGAGATTGTGTAAGTACATCTGCTTTCCAGCAGACCTCACACTCTGATGGGAAGAGCGATGGGTACTCTGTGTACCTGCACAGAACATTTGACTGGAAGGTTTGTTTTGGGGAAGATCTGGCCAGGAGCCCACTGGCAGACTGCAGAGCTAAAACTTCTCTTAGAGCAGAGTATAAATCTATTGCTAGCTCAGACTGTTTTTGTAAAAGGCTTGATCACACACACGCATGCACACACACACACACACACACACACACACACACACACACACATCGTGTATTTCTTTGCTTGAGACAAGGTCTTACCTAGTTGAAATTGGCCTGGAACTATGACTTAAGTCAGATTTAAGCTGGCCTCAGACTTGTGGCAACCCTCCTGCTTTAGCCTCCCAATAGCTATGACTGTAGGGATATCCTATGTGAGAGCGGCCTGGTATATAACGCCAAGCAGAAATACCTGACAGTTTTAAAAATATTTTAAGGATCATAAACAAATACTTAAAATCACACAGAAATACAGCACACAAGCTGCTCTGGTTTGAATGTTTGTATCCTCTTAAAAAGTGTGTTGAAACTTAATTTCCAATGACAACAGATTAAAAGGTTAGACTTCTACAAGATGATTGGGTCAAAAGAGCCCCTTCCTCATGAATGGGACCAAGGTCTTTATAAAAGAGGCTCCAGAGCTAGAGAGATGGCCAGTGCTTTCTCTTCTTACAGAGGATCCAAGTTGAACTCCCAGCACCCACAATACAAAAATGCACAACTATAACTCAGGTTCCATGGTTTCAATGCCCTCCCTTAGTCTCCATAGATACCTGCGTGTGTGTGCATACCACACACTTTTATTATTGTTTTTAGGAGGCTTTATACAGCATGCAGACTTGTCACCCCCTGTTCCTTCATGTTCCTCCTATTTGGAGGACTGGGAAACAAGGCACCATCATAAAAGCAGAGAACAGTCCTCATCAGACACTCCCGCTTGCACCTGACGCTGGATTGCCAAGAGTTCAGAGCTGTGGGAAAAACTGCTATGTGTTAACAGGCATATATTCTGAGAGATGCATCTGTCACTGGTCCTTGTGAGATCATAGAAGATACAGCCCACTCTGGATGTGGCTATACAGCACATCCATCACTATGTAGTGGTGCAGTAATGGACTAAAATGTCATTGTCTAGTATGTAGTTATATCTGTGGCACTGTCATTTGTTATAGCAATGTGAATTAAGACTGAACTAAGTTTATATGATTTAAAAATCTTAAAATATTTACCACCTGACTATTTACAGAAATTTTGTTGGCCCTTTATTTAGAGCAAACATACATACTGGAAGTCCTATCTCCTTAAATTTCTTCAGAAAAGGAGATTTTTCCCCTGGAGCAGACTGCCCTCCTCATGGCTTCAAGGGAGAAGATACAGATGGGTCCCTTCTTACAGCGGGTTTGCATGCTGACTTCAACTGCTATCCCCCAGTTGCATTCAGTCCCGTTGCCTTTGCCCAGGTCTGGCCTGCTAGGACTGAAATGGAATTCTCTGGGGACTAGAGGATGCTAAGGCATCAATGTAGCCTTACAGCGCAGCCTGAGCTTTGGTTCAATGTAACATTACCTTTCCATTTTCTCTAATACTGTGATCATCTGTCACATTATCTGCCAGCAGGTAATTTTTACTTTTCCTTCCTTTTTCAATGTTATTTTAAGTTTAACCATTTTCATATTATAAAGCCATGTATACCTCATTAACCTACTGGAGCTAGAAAAATTTCACCTTATACCTTTGCTCCTAATAGTTACAGAACAGAAATATTTTATTGCTTGGTAAAAAAATTAAAAGATAAATTTTCTAATTTCAAAATATTAGGAAAGACTGTATCTCAGTTAGGGTTTCTGTTGCTGTGAAGAAACCATGACCACAGAAACTTTTTAAAAGGAAAAACATTTACTTGGGGCTGGCTTACAGTTTCGGAGGTTTAGTCCTTTATCATCGTGGCAGGAAGCATGGTAGTGTGCAGACAGACACGGTGCTGGAGAAGGAGCTGAGAGTTTTACATCTTGATCCTCAGGCACCAGGAAGTGAATGCCACACTACGCCTAGCTTGAGCATCGGAGACCTCAAAGCCTGCCCCCACAGTTACACAGTTCCTCTAACAAGGCCACAGCTAATAGTGTCCACCCTGCCTATGGGGTCCTAGGACTTATATACCCTCTAAAAAGTCCCCAGAATTTCTAATTCCACAGAAACTATCTGGAGCTGGCAAAATCATGCCCTGTTAGAGAACGAGGCAAATCACAGTCAGCTGCAGCAGACAGTCCAAAGCAGCCCCAAACCTCCACACCTGGGAGCAAAACAAAAACACATTCTTATATTTCTGTGTTTTTAAAGAAACCAAAATTGCAGAATTCTTGCCACATCATATTGCTTCTGCTCCTTTGCCAAATGTTAGTTGACTATCTGTGCATTGGTCCATTTCTGGCTTTTCTATTCTCTCTGGTGATCTGTTTATTCACTTTAGTCATGGTGTCTTGATTATATGTACAAATAAAAAATTTTTGAAATTAGGTGGTGTAAATCCAATTTTCTGCTTCAGCACTGTGCTGGATATTCTGTGTCCCTCACCTCTCCAGTAGACTTTAGAACTTAGCCACACTGTAAGAATAACTGATGAGGAATCCTGATTGGGTTTGTATTGAATCTGTAGATTGGGTTGAGAAAACAAAATGACATCTCAACAAATTGAATCTACTAGTTCTTCCTCGTGTTTTTCCATCAGATTTTGGAGTTTTATCCTTATGTATACTTTGTTACTTTTGCCTGTATAGTTCATATTTTGAGGAGTTAATTTAAATACTTTCCCTTCAATTTCCAATTCTATTCATATTCGTTCAATGCCAGTAAATAAGAGGACAATTGGCTTTTACAGATTAACCTTGTATCCTGTAACCTTGCTGTGATTGCTTACTAGGCGAAGGGCTTGTTTCTTTTGGAAAGCCGTTAGAGAATCATTCTGTGCACAAAGATGGTTAACTCTTCCTTCTCAATTTGTGTATTTCTTTTCTTCTCTTAATATATTAGCTAGCACATTCAGTACTGTGTTGAAGAGGTGAGAATGGGTCTTTTCATATTCCTGGTATCAGCAAAATGTTTTCTATTTTCTCACCATTTTAACAGGTGCTAAGTGGTGGGTGTTTTGAAGGTGTTCTTTATAGGGCTAGAAAAAATGTCCTCTCTACTTTTGTTAAGCCTTTCTCATGAATGGGTATGGAATTTTGGTCAAATGTATTTATTGATGCTATCATGTGATTTTCCTAATAATCTGTTGAAGTTATAGATTACAGCAATTCATTGTAGAATGCTACATATATACAGCCTCATATAATTGTCATAAATTCCTCTGGTTATAATGTATGTTTCTTTTATGCATTATTAAGACTTCGGTACATTGAGGGATTTTGCGTCTCTGATCATGGGAGATACTGGACAGAAGTTTTCTCATCTGTTAATGTGCTTGGTTTTTGTAATAAGGTTCTAAGGACCGCATAGAATGAATTAGGAAATAGGAAATCTCTGGAAAGAAACAGTAGAAAATTGGTAACCAAGATGGTGGCTTAGCGGTTAAGAGCACTGACTGCTCTTCCAGAAGTCCCGAGACCTCTGAAATTTCAGAGCAATTCCCAGCAACCACGTGGTGACTCACAATCATCTGTAACGGGGTCTGATGCTCTCATCTGCTGTGCGTCTGAAGACAGCTATGTGTATTCATATAAGTAAAAATAAATGAATCTTTTACTTTTCTAATAAACTGCAGTTTTAATTTAACTCATTAGAATCTGTAACTATTACTTACAAATAAAATATATAATTGGTTAAAAAAAAGAAAAGAAAGAAAGAAAATTAGTATTTGTTTCCTTCTTAGTGTTTGCTAAAAATCACCAGTGAATGCATTTGTCCCAATGCTTTTTATTTCAGATGGTTATTAATCACCAGTGCAACTTCCTTAACAGAGACCTATTTAGGCTGTCTGTTTCTTTCTGTGTGAATCAGACTGTATTCTTCAAGAGACTGGTTTAATAAATTTGTAGCATATCTATTATTTTATTGTCTATACAATTTATGTTATCCACCTTTTGGTGTATTTGTGTACACGTTAGTGCACACTAGTGCATGCACGTGTGTGTGAAAGTAGGCATACACATGTGTGTACATGTAGGTAGAGTTCACAAGCCAGTCTCTGCTTCTGGAACTCACCAATTCAGCTTGGCTGACAATTGTCAGGGATCTGCTTGTCTCTGCCTTTTCAGTGCAAAAACTAAAGGGCACTCTACACACATGTCCGTTCATGTGGGCTCAGCAGTTTCAATCTGCTCAGAAGCACTTCCAGATGGAGATGTTGCCCCCATTCCTCTTTAATCTTTCATATTGGCAATATATAGTGACAGTTTGGGACTTTCCCCCACTCTGGACAACGAACAGATTGTTCAGATAGAAAAATCAACAAAGAGGGCCAGCAAGATGGCTCAGTGGATAAAAGTGCTTGTTGCCAAGCCTGATGACCTGATATTGATCTCAGAAATCCCACATGGTGGAAGGAGAGCATCAGCTTCTGCAAGTTGTCTTCTGACTTATCCATGTCCATGACTGTGGCATGGGCATACACACCACATACATACATACATACATACATACATACATACATACATACACACACATGCACACACATACATACATACACATACATACATACATACACACATACACACACATACATACATACACACACACACATACATACACATACATACATACACACACATACATACATACATACATACATACGTGGAAAAAAGAAAATCAATAAAGAAACAATGGATGAACAAAAGATGAAATGGCAAAGTATGATGGTGCCCCTAATGTCACCATCCGGGAGGCAGAAACAGAAAGACTGCACATTCAGGCCAGCCTAGGCTACGTAGTAGCAAGATATCATCTCAAAAATAAAACAAACAAAAGTAAGGAACTGTAAAGGAAAGAACGATAAATTGGATTTAATCAAAATAAAAACCATTGTTCTCTATACCGAACTATTAAGACAACAAAAGATCACGCCAGCAGCTGGGAGAAGATAGAATATTTTTTATTGTATATCTAATTAAGTACTTACATCTAACATACATGCATAATGAATTCCAAAAATGCAGTGGTAAGATAGCTCAATTTTAAAATAGGAAAAATGTGAAGTCATTTTACCATGAAAGATATATGAACAGCTGACTCACAAGCACATGAAAATGTTCAAGAGCACAGTCATCCGACAACGGTGACTTTAAAGCCAGAATGAAGTCCACAGCTCCATTGGAATGCATAGCATGTAAAGTCTGCCCATATCAAATGTGCACAAGGGTGTGACTCAGTTCTCGCTTGTGAGGGGAGCTAACCAAAGACTGCAACTTCTTATAAATGTAAGCAAACAACTACTACGGGAGAAAGCCATCAGCATGGAACCTTACGTCGAACTCTGTTTCTTAGAATTCACACCTTACAATCTTTTCTCCTTAAATGTGGTTGGTTAGGACAGCATGATCAGATGGGATTCCCAAGTCTGGATTTTAAAGATAATGGCTTCTTTCCTGGTTACATTCTTTTTCTTCTCTCGGGCTGTGTTATTCTGAGGAAAGTCAGATGCCTTGTCACGAGGCTATTACCAGCAAGGAATATTAGGAGAGAGTCTCACTCATGCAATCCTGAGACGGGCATGCTCCCTAGTCTCCTTGGTTGGCTCTAAGCTGGAACTATCAGGCTGAGTCATCCTAAGACTCCTGATCTAATGAATAAACCGAGAGATGATGCGTTTGGTTGTTTTCAGCCTCTGGGTATTTGTTATGCAACATTAGACGACAAATGAACCTGGCGTACGAGCCAGTTATTGCATTCTCATAGACCGACCCAAGGGAGACTCTTAAAAAAAAAAGCAAGTCTGCATAAAGAGAAGTGTAAATGAATGGTCAGGAAATCGTTATTCACAACTGCCTAACTGGAAAAACCCAGAATGTCAATCAACAGGAGAATGAAGAAGCAAAGTGTGCCATCTTCACAGAATGGAACACTGAAATCAGTAACAAGGAACAAATGGAGACACACAACATGGACAAGCTTCACAAAGACCAAGAGAGAAAGGAGCTATATAAACATATACATACATACACATACAACAGTTAAGTTATTGAGATTATTCATACACACATATGTGCGTATATATCAATATATATACACATATATATCAATGAAATTGCTTTTTTGTTTTTGTGTTTATTTTTGTTTTTTTTTTTTTTTTTGAGACAGGGTTTCTCTGTATAGCCCTGGCTGTCCTGGAACTCACTCTGTAGACCAGGCTGGCCTCGAACTCAGAAATCCGCCTGCCTCTGCCTCCCAAGTACTGGGATTAAAGGCATGCACCACCACCGCCCGGCGAAATTGCTTTTTCAAAACATTTCCAAAATAAGGAACTAGAATGTGGTGCTGGTTCTCAGACTCCAGCATGTACCAAAGCTACTGTGGGAGCTGTTAAAGAACGGACTGGCATCGCCACCCACCCCGACATCTTCTGGTTCTGCAGTTCTGTGAGGAGTCTGAGAAGCTGTGTTTGTGAAGAATTCCCAGGTAGTGATGATGCCGTTTGATCCCGTTAGGTGGACTGCAGTTCTGAATGTTTATAGCACTCTGTGCTGTATGGCATCTTGTGGAACTAACATCAGACAAAGCATGAATTCTGAGGGTGATGTCAGAAAGATGGCTGACCAAAAATTCCTATCATTCTTACCAAATAATGAATAAAAAAAAACTACATTTCAACCCAATTAACTAAAGAACAATGGACCATCATGCAGCAGCAGCAGCAACAGCAGCAACAGCAGCAGCAATCCTGTACAACACAGAAGCCCAGGGCAGTCGCCTAGGGAAGGGAAGGAAACACTCTGCTTGTACCCAGCATCCTGTCTGAGTCAGCCTGAAAGCAGGAAAGGGTCCCCCTATAGGACAAAAGATAAGGAGAAGCACCCAGCAGCCGGATTACCATTTATCTGCTGAAGCCTCTTTTGGTCCTTAGGTACGAGTGAGAAGTAGCCGATGCTTTGTTTCTTCTCTCGATTTAGTTCTCAGCTATACATCTAGGAACTAGAGCCGCTCCTACACATGTCTGGTTCCCGGTGCACACGGCCATTGCGCCTCTCCCCTGCTGAGGGCTGGGCACTATGCCCACCAAGTGGTACTTCAACCTAAATAGAACTACTGCTGTGCCCTACCCTGGGACCACACTATGGCAGAGCAGTCTGTCATCTATTTTGGTAACCGGCACACCATACTTTTAGGGCTGAACTGAGATTGTATCTGACCTGAGACAGCACAGAGCATCAGACTTCCAGAGCCACTGCTCCTCTTGTGTTACAGCTGAGCTAGCATCTGGCCACAGAAGGACCCCAAGTCTCTTCTACACATGAATAGAAGCACCCGCATCACAAGAACACCTAAGGCAGTGCCCTCCCTCAAAGATCAAGAGACTCCACTCACCTAACACATCACCACATTATCTATGACATCCATTCGTCAGGCCAAGCGGTCATAACTACCCCCATGCACCCGGCACTGAACTAGCCCCTCATGGTCCTATCTGTGGCGGCACTTCATCTCGCTGGAGAATGAGGTTTCTGTATCTTCAGGTCCATTCTGCTGCACTCAGCCCCACAAAGCCAGGGCTACTGCTGTGATTCAATAGCCCTAGGGTCTAAAGTCACAGCTCATGGGACCTTATTCTGTTGAAGCTAGAGCTGCTTATGCTCTGTCAGCCCCGGATCCCAGGACAGGTGCCCTGATCCCTGAGGCCTGACAGTCTTCCACTGGGCCAGTGTCACAATGACAGCTGAGCCTGGACCTGGATACAGGGGCGAACCTCAGTGCAGCAGATCCTGGTTTAAGGGGAGAACTACATCCACACGTATATGGAAAGTGAGTGGCATTCCACCTGAAGTGTGGCCAGGTAGTTTTGTAAGACCTTGAGCCTAATAACCTGAGTCTCCCCCCGCACCCCAGCTCCCTGTGTCCTGGATCCTAATGTGGGTGCCTGTGAGCCATCAGTTGACAAACCAGAAGCGGCACTCTCAGTAAACACTCCCCACAATGAGAAAGATAGAAACAGAAGGATCTCCTGAAGCTGTTGCCCTAGTAGTCCATTTGGCTACCACCATAGCCACAGACTCCTCCAGCTTGGACCACTGACACAATCACCGTCTAAACTACATCACTAACAACTGAAGGCATATGGAGACTCCACGCTCCACTCAAATGGACCCAAGAAAACCTTGCCCAACCTTGGTGATTCCTGACATCCACGTTAACTGCAGCTCTGCTCACAGAAGCTGAGATGCCGACTCAGTTGAAACATCCATCAGTGAAGAAGATAATCACTCTATCCCGCTGAGAGGAAGAATGGAAGTGTGTGTTAGGTGTGGCTACGTGCATGTTAACAGTTAATGGATGTGCCTCCGGAGGCCAGACTCATCAGATCCCCTGGAGCTGGAGTTGCAGACAGTTGTGAGCCACCTGATAGGGATGCTGGGTTCTCTGCAACTTCTTAGTTCTCCTAACTCCTATGTCATCTCTCTAGCCCTAAAAGCATTCTCAAATGTGAATAAGGGAAAAAATGATCAATTTAAATTTTAGAAGGGGCAAAAGACATTATCCTTCATCAAAGGTATCTCAAAAGCCAAAATGTGTATAGAGAGGCACTTAGTCTCATTAGCTATTAAAGAAATACATATTAGAACTATAAGTAAATGCCACTGTATACCCCTAGGCTAGCCATAATTAAAGGACCATTAATATCAGCCTTTAACAGCTGGAGCTCTCAGCCAAGGTTAAACAACTCTCTAATAATGTTTAACATTCACAAGCCTACATAACTTAAGGTATAACCAAGAGAAATGAGAGCCTATATTCACAAGAAGACTTGTCCAAGAAGGTTTACAGCAGGCTTTGCAATGGTCATACATTATGATATACACTGTGTTCGTATAAGTCCGAACTCAGTGATGTCACATCCAGGCAACAGGTGACTTCTACATTGTTGCCAAGGCAACTGATACGCACTCCCACAATTCACCTGGCTACCTCACCTGTACCTGGGAAAAGAGCTACATCATCACTCGTACAGATAGTCAGAACTCCCCCAACCTCACTCTCTTCTCTTCTTTCCCCGCCATCTTCTCCCGCTTCTCTCCCACCCTCCGCCCTGAATAAACCCCCTCCCTTTGTGGAACCGGCTGGTCTCATGTTGTCTGTCTAAGCTGCGCACCGAAATCTTTCACACTGGAACTCTGGAACAATCCAGGAATGTCACCAGGAGTGTGTGCACACGAACTGTGGTACAGTCACATCATGGAGTAGTATTCAGCAATTCGAAACAATCAATAAAGATTGTAGCTTGGGTGGTAACCAGCAGCTCTCTAATTGGATTGAAGGCCCGTTCCACAAGAGGGAATCACAGCTGGCACTGGGAACCTAGCCAACTACCCAGAGCTGAGAAAGTCATGGATCTTGGAGGGGAACCTACACCCACCACTTTATTACAGCATCACTCCCAACAAAGTATAAATGTGTGTCCTCATTACCACAGGTGAGTGCAGCTATCACTGCTCATCAAAGAAACTTTGCAACCGACAGGGACCATTCCAAAAACCACAGCCAACCATAATGTAGAGAACTATTCATCATGTGGTGGCCAGTCCCAGTTGATACATCTAACACAGTTCCTGCATCTAAGGCTCAGTGATCACTGCAGATGAGGGAGGACAGCGATCATAAGAGCTAGCGGAACAGGAAGCTTACTGTGAAATTGTGTCTCCTAGAAATGTCAGAGAGGCCACATCCATGACATTTTACCAGTATTTCTGCCTGGAGAAGTCCTTAATAATGAGACCACCAAAGGATACACTAACATAGAAGGGGAAAGTTCAATCATACACAATGCCTGCAGGGAATGCTGAGAGCAGGAGAAATAATCTTCTTCAGGGAAGAGTTCTCCCCTCCCCATCCCATATTGGTTATCCAATATCAGGTGGTCAGGCCTGCAAGTATACATATACAAGTCACAGTATATAGGCTGTGCAGTCTGTATTTGTATATTTAGGGATCTCTCCCTCCCTCTCTCCCTCTCTCCCTCTCTCCTTCCTTCCCCCCCCCATGTGTGTGTGTGTGACAACAATTGAAGATAAAGAAGCCATGAATAAAGAGGGTGAGCAAGGGGGTGACTGGAGGGAAGAGGAGGAAGAGGGAAATGATGTAATATAATTTCAAAAAGCAAAATTATTATGAAGGAAAGAGCACAGGAGAATCTTTGAGATATAATGCTAAGCTAATAAAATTATGCTTATCAAACCAAAATTATTCAATTTATCTGTCATTAAGAGCAGGGAACATTAATAACATTAATACAGAGTCATGGTTGCCTTGGGGAGCAGACTGGAGCATCTGCAGTATCTTTTGTACCTTGAGTGGCCACCATAGTAAAACACTAACAATGCAGAGGCCACATACTGTTGCTTCCTGTAGTGGTGATGTTTAAAAAAGGGCTTGTTCCTGGGCAGCCGCCATGTTCCCACTGCTCCTCAGCTCTGACTGGGGCTCCGACTAGCTAGATGCACAGGCCCTGGCACCCACAAGACGCCAGCATGGCGGATGGCTCTGCCAATCCCCAATGCTGCATCCACAAAGCTCAGCTGAACCCCAGACAATATCTGTCATCCTCACAGTACCCGGTAGCATGAAGACTCTTAAAGCTTAAAGCTTATCCAGTGGATTTATATATTTAGAAATGCTCAAATAACAAGATGTCCACACAATTAGAGTTGTTACCCAATATCTAACCTTTTGATAGAGGGTGCTACCCAGGACTGCTTTCAACCCATCTGTCTTCCTCCATGGTCGATAGCCTCCTCCTTCTCCTCTCCTTCCTATCTTTCTCCCCTCCCCTTCATCTTTTTCTCCCCTCCCCTTCCTCTCTTTCTCTCCCAGCTCCACCTCCTCTTCTGCCTAATCACCGAGCTCCACTGTGAATACAATGTAGCAGAATAAATATCCTTCTACACTTCTAGAAAAAGTAGGTTATCCCAACAAGATCTTAAAAACTCCTTGCTGAGTCAGAGAAAAGGTATTTAATAAAACACCTACAGAGGTCATGGAAGCTGGGTAATGTGCTGCATACCTCACAATTCTAGCACTTTGGGGAGTAGGGCAGGAGGACCATGAGTTCCAATGACAGCCTGTGAGACAGAGTGAAAAACTGAACAAAATAATTCAACAAACATAAAGAGGTAGTGAGTTATACTCTTTTCCTTCCAAGTCCATCATCATATCCTTTTGTATGTTGTTCCTTCCTTTGTGGAACAGTTGGGACACAGCACAGTCACTCACACAGATGAGGAGGGCTGTAATGAACTTACAGTTTTCAGCCTCATCTGTACCACAGCTCCACGTAGTTTGTGGAGTTTTCCTTTAGAATGTCAAGAGTTGCTTTTAAATGGCAATGATTACCAACCACTGGCATTTGGCTTTTTATATGCATGTGTATGTATTGTGCTATTATTTTGGCAGAGCAATGGAATTTGTCTGTGCTCCTTTGTAAGCCCTTTAAGCAGTGACCTGAACTTAGTGTACACTTTCAGGTGGTCTTTGATTTGCTCTAGCCCTCTAAGCACCGTAGGGTATGCTTCTGAGATGAAAACATGGAGAGATCAATGTCCATTTGGACCACACATTCAGATCGCTCAGGAAAGCTAACGGACTACTCTTTGGGGTTGAGATCCTGTTCCAGAGCCAGTAGAAAACTAAATGGAGTTACATGGGCCAGAATTTCATGTCTGCAAACTGAAACTAAATTACTTTATCTGACTTTCCCAAACAGAGCAGTTCTAGCAGATATGGTAAGGAAGCCTCTTGGCTTTGGCCCTCACAAAAGTAACTTGGGGTTAGCAATCCACTGTACTGAGTTCTTTCCTTATTTCTGTTCAAGCTGGTCCTTAAACCAGAATGTTCTGCTGTACTGACAGAATACCTTTGCAGGAGAGACAGCTCAATTCAGGACTCATTTAAAAACAAACATACAAAGGACCCCATAAAAACAAACCAACCAAACAAAAACCCACTAGGGCTGAAGAGATGGCTCAGTGGTTAAGAGCACTGGCTGCTATTCTAGAGGGCCCAGGTTCAATTCCCAGCACCTACATGACAGCTCGCACCTGTCTATAATTTTAATTCCAGGGCTTCTGACACCTTCACATGAATATACACATAGGCAAAATACCAATGAACATAAAATAAAGATAAACTATACATTAAAAAAGAGCATAAAGACCAATTGTTCTTTGAATACGTTGAATTTCTTAAAGACATTGGTCCTGCCCTGATCTCTGCCTTAGAAGGCAAGCCTGCACCGTGAGAAAGCCCACATGTAAGTAAAGAACTGAGCAAAGCTGCCATCTTTTCTTCCAGCAGCTGCTGGTGTGGCCTTCTGGACCCATGAGACTCCAGTTTCCAAGGAAAATGTAAGAATTGCTTCTTAACAAAATCCAAAGTAAAGTAGAACTTGGACATTGAAAAATATCAAGTGGAAGAAAAAGAAATTTTCTGCATGGATTGGTGCAGTTTCCTGAAGTCCACAAGAGATTTAAAAGTGAAGTCTGGGGAAGTAATAAAGCACGCAGAGGAAACCTGACTTATGAATGCTTATCATGTAATTAGCACTAAGCACAGTTTAAGTACAATTTTGAAAAATAATGACAATACCTAATTTACAAGTGAGGAGACCAATACACATATAAAAATTATTAATTGCTAACGGTTACACAGCCTTTAAGGAGTAACATGTACTACACAAATAGGCCATGACTGCCCCCAGTGTGTATCACCTCTCAATCTTAATTCAATAATCACGGCCAGTTTTTTTTTTAAAGTCAAACCCTAGTTTAAATAGTAAAAATAGGGGCTAGAGAGAGAGAGATGGCTCAGTGGTTAACAGCATTGACTGCGCTTCCAGAGGTCCTGAGTTTAATTCCCAGCAACCACATGGTGACTCAAGCCATCTATAACAGGATCTGATGTCTTCTTCTGGTATGTCCGAAGAGAGTGACAGTATACTCACAGACATCAAATAAATCTTAAAAAAATATTTAAATCAGTAACAGCATTGCATGGAAAAGGAATCTAGTCTGAATGGAGCTGGATTTTGATGGCAGAGGTAATGATAAAACATCTTAAAGACAAGGGAAGGGACAGGAGAAAGGTGGCAGGAGCAAGATAAAGTCTTGGAAGTGAAAATAATAGAAAGCAGAATACTTGAGCTTTCAAGTGACGGCTGCATAGCAGGAGATTGTGTTGCTGCACTGTCTTAGGGTTTTACTGCTGTGAACAGACACCATGACCAAGACAACTCTTACAAGGACAACATTTAATTGGAGTTGGCTTACATGTACAGAGGTTCAGTCCATTATCATCAAGGTGGGAACATGGCAGCATCCAGACAGGCATGGTGCAGGAGATGCTGAGAGTTCTACATCTTCATCTAAAGGCTGCTAGCAGAAGACTTGTGGGTAAATAGGCCGCAGCAGTAGGGGATTCCCGGAGGCTTTCCACCCAGCGGGTCCCACATACAGGAGGAGGTCTAAGGTTCCAGAGGCTGGAGGCTTTGGCGACAGCAGACCCCAATGACATGAGGAAGTCCTTGGTTCCAGAAAGGTTTATTTTCATGGCGGATGTTAGATGGATTTGGATGCACCCCCCACCCCCCCACCCCGAAACTCAGGTCAGACCCAAGTTAAATAGGGAGGGAGAAAGGGGGAGGATCTGGGGAGGAATGCTTAATTTGCTCCGCCCTCTGGCCTTCATTAGTATGTAAATCCCTAGGGCCTGAGGCCTGTAGTCACGCCCTCTACCTGTGACTTTGGGAGGGGCTGTAATGGCCTACGTGACTGAACAATGTAAGTCTATGGAGACGAGACTGCGTGTCAGGACTCTGGGTTCTGGGGGCATGGCCGAACGCCTGCCGTTTCTCACTTAGAGTCTTGGGTTTCCAGGCCCATGCCCAACCATGAACCAGGATACCCTTACGCAGTCCCACAAAGACTGGCTTCAAGCAGTTAGGATGAGAGTCTTATAGCACACATCCAGTGACACACCTACCCCAGGAAGGCCACACTTCCAAATAGTGACATTCCCTGGACCAAGCATATTCAAACTACAACATATCCTTTAGTATTTTTCGGCATGAACTTTTGTGAAGGAGGATGGCTGCTGGCATCCTAGAAACATAGCCTTGAGGTGTTAGAATTAGATCACTTTGTTTTTTCCAACCTTTATAGTCTCAGGTTGAGGCCATGTGGAGATGTAGGATCAGAGATGGGGCTCTAGAGTTTAGTCAAGAAGATAATCGGTCATCTACTAAATGTCAATATAGCACTTGTACTTATATAATACTTGATATATATATGATTAGACAATGAATCTTGTGGGAAGATTGAAATGGATTGCCCTGGTGCTTGGGCAGTGGAAGGGAAAGGTGGGGCTAGAGGTTTTAGAGAGGGAGAGAGAGGGAGGAGGGAGAGACAAGGAGATGGAGGAGACAGAGGAAGATGAAAGAAGAGGAGGTGGAAAGAAGATGGAGCAGAATCCTGTGGCCTGGACAAGCTGCAAGTAGCGAGGGATCTCATAGCAGGGGATAGAGTAGTGTAGTGGGTTATCTGCCCATATATGGCATACAGCGTATAAATATTATAACTGAGTTATATCCCATGTATGGCATACAGCGTATAAATATCATAACTGAGTTGTGTGGGTTTCATGTGGGCTTTTTGGGGTTGGAGTTACTACAACAAATTGGCACCCATCATATTGATTAGACCCCAGCTAACCTAGGGTAGGTCTGCAGCACTCTGTGGAAGAAGGCGCTGCTGAGTTGCCATCATGCCTGGGCATCTACAGAAAGGCTTCGGCTGTGGGGATTCGACCAGACATTTGATGAGGAATTAGACCCTTACTGAAGGCAGTATAGAACAAAAGCCACCAGCTGGAGTGGCTTAACCCCCCCACACACCAAGAGTACTGGGCGTGGCTGACAAAGAGGAGGAGATGAAGTTGCTGGTGACTCCATAAGAAAACAGGAATAGAGTGAGCTGGGAGGAGACCTGATCAGCACCTTAGGGTGAAGGGAAAATAATTTATAGGAGACCAAAAAGACAACCACCTCGTGAAAGAAGATTTGAAAAGCCACTTGAAGGGTGAAGGTGACGAATTTCAGTTGATAGACATTATTGAACAGCCTGAGGCTGAGGTGACCTGGGAAGGGCTCAAGGAGGCTGCGTAAGGGTATTCTGGTTCATGGCTGGGCATGTGCCTAGAACCCCGAGGCTCTATGTGAGAACCAGCAAGAGTTCGGTGCACTCCCAGAACCCAGGGTCCCAAAAAGCAGTCTAGTCTCCATAGACATTGTTCAGACACGTAGGCCATTACAGCCCCTCCCAAAGTGCACAGGTAGAGGGTGTGACTACAGGCCTCAGGCCCTAGGGATTTACATACTAATGAAGGTCAGAGGGCGGAGCAAATTAAGTATGCCTCCCCAGATCCTCCCCAGATCCTCCCCAGATCCTTTCTCCCTCCCTATTTAACTCGGGACTGGCCTGAGTTTTACGGGGGTACACCCAGATCCATCCACCATCCACCATGACAATAAACCCTTTTGGAACCAAGGACTTCCTCATGTCATTGGGGCTTGCCGGCGCCAAAGCCTCCAGGCCTCTGGAACCTCCGGGATGCCACTGCTGCGGCCCTCTATTTTTTCCCCACAGATGGATTTTATCCTCGTGACAAATGTGAATTGTTAGGCACAGTGGAAGTGGTAGATCTGGTCTGAAGCGAGAAGACAAACATGGAGGTGGTGGCTTTTCACAACTGTCAGAGATTAATGAACTGATTTGGATCAATAAGATGTGACTGAGGAAACCCACGAAAGTGAAGAGCACCCAGAGGCAGACAGTGACAGTAACAAAAACTAACTTGAAGAGATTAAGGAAGCGGGTCCGCAGGGGATGACTCGGATGAGTGGGAAGCTATTGGAGATAAAGACCGAGCAAAAGTAGAATTTAATACTGAAAACCAAATGAAGGTGCTACAGACAATGGAAAAGGGCATTTGCTCTGCATAAGTAAAAAAGTGAAGAGATTCGTGTTGCAGATTTGGCTGTGGACCTTCATTTATGGAAGCCAGCAAATGATATGAAGTCTCAACTGGAGATCAATTTCTGAGGCCTTGGCCACCCAGGATTTCCTGACAGGGAGGACGTGAGCATGGGTGTGGTAGTCATCCAAACCGTGGCCAAAGGGCTGATGATTCAAGTGCTGCTCCTGATGTAGATGACCCAGAGGTGTCACAGCTCTGGCCCAGCGGGATGCCTTAACACAGCACCGGTTCCTTGTGGACCCTGCTCACAGCTTTTGCATGCTTAAAGATCCCAAACAGCTAGAAATTAAAAAGAAAGACTGTCATTCGTACCATGCATACCTAAAGACTGAATTCTGTCTGTCTTGAAAGCAAACTTCTCTAGGTACACAGAAGTAACAAATACGTTAGTTTCTATTTAGAAATGTATGGGAAGCTGGGACGTTTTCATAATTTTCAGAGATTATGCATTCTTCATGAATACTTTCGTATTGCTGCTTGCATTTCCAAGCTTGAAATTTAGATGTTAACAGTGTGTACCAGCCGGGCGGTGGTGGCGCACGCCTTTAGTCCCAGCACTTGGGAGGCAGAGACAGGCGGATTTCTGAGTTCGAGGCCAGCCTGGTCTACAGAGTGAGTTCCAGGACAGCCAGGGCTACACAGAGAAACCCTGTCTCGGAAAAAAAACAAAACAAAACAAAAAAACAAAATAAACAAACAAAAAACCCAGTGTGTACCAGTTAAGAGGAGGAGAAGGAAAAAGAAGGGGAAGGGGAGGGCAGGGGGAGGGGAAGACTAGACAATAACCCTGTGGTGGTTTGCATGAGAATGGCTACTTGCATGCAGACTCCTATTACTCATAGTTTGGACTGCTTGATCCTTAGTTGTTGTAGAACTATGTGGTAGAAGATTAGGTGCTGCCTTGGTGTAGGAGGTGTGTCACTGAGAGCAGGCTTGAGGTTTCAAAGCCCACACCACTCCCAGTTACTCCTCCTCTCCTGTCTTCCCCCTCACCCCCCCCAACCATTTCCCATCTCCCTCCCTCCTCTCTATGTTGCATCAAACTCATAGGGATCCTCCTGCCTCAGCCTCCCAAATGGCAGAATTACAGGTATTCACCACTAGGCCAAGTTTAGAATGCATAAGATTCTTTAAAATCTCAAACATACAATGTATCTTAGTTCCCATTTCTCTAAAGATACCATATATTTATAAAAAAAAAAAAAAAAACCACTCGCACTCTGTTCCCTAAGAGACCAAAGTTTCAGTTGTAGCAATTAGAATTCGAAAGTTCATTTCACCTTGTTCACAAATTTTAGTTATAATTACAATTATTTGCTAACTCTTAGAAACGAATCAATCAGGCAGGGGATGTGGCTCATTAGGTTGAATGATTGAAATCCTAGGTTTGCTTCTCAGCCCTGCATGAGCGGGTGGGCAAGCAGGGAGAGTAAAGAAAAGTGAACTTAGACTAAGCAGTGCTTGGACATAGCTTTTCCTACAAAATTATTTTAAATTGGGCAGGAGAGATGGCTCAGCTGTTAAATGATAGGCTCACAACCAAAAACACAAAAGTCTATATAAACGGACTTCACCTATCTCGTTGAGATGGTATTTTCATGAGGTTTTATTTATAAAACAAATTTCAGATTATTGACATATTTCTCAAGGTCTGTTTTAAAAAACTATTCTTACATATATGAGTCTTCCTACTACATATACATATGCATAATGTGTGTGTGTAGTGCCCAATGAGGCCAGAAAAGGGGGTTGTGTCCCCGGGAACTGGAACTACAGATGGTTGTCAGCAGTCATGTGAGTGCTGGAAACTGAACCGTGATCCTCTGCAAGAGTAGCCAGTAGCTGACACACCTCTCCAGCCTCCTGTCTGCTTTCCATTTGATCTCTACTGCCTTTAAAAAAAAAAAAGAGGCAAGAAAGTCACTGTCATTTTGTTGTTTCTCTTTTCTTAAACTTCCGTGGCTGTATCCTGCCAGATTCTCACTTGTAATTAGTTTAACCTGTGATTTCAGTTCACTAATGTCACTTCATCATCTCTCCTGCACCTCCTCAAGACACACGATCACCCCCAGATCCTGGGAGTTCCATAGGAATTCTTAGGAGGTTGGAGATAGAAGACTGTGGAGAAATACAGGCTATCCTTCATATAGGACTGAACTATTGGATGGTCAGCTGTGGGAACAGAAAGGCACCGGAGAAGAGCAGTGAACAAAGGAACGAAAAGATCTTATACTAGCAAGTACAGGCGGGATTTGTTTGAGAAACCAAGAACTCTAACTGAAGCATAATAGGCAAGTGGAGAGCCCTGCTCAGTGGGGCTCAATCCAAAGACAAGCAAAGTCCTGGTGAGCTCCACACGCACAGGGTACATCGCGCATGCGCAGGGCACAGCCCGCATGCGCAGGGTACGACACCACAAAAACAGTTTAGAACAGGAGCCTAACCCCAAAGGACCTTGGCACTTTATCCCAAGTGACTAACATCAAGAAAAACAGCTGGCGCTATAAAATTTAATTTTTACCTCGATGGCAAGATGCTTACTCATCTCTCCAGACACAACCCCCTGGGAATGGCATGTTTTGAAGAACGCCATTCCTTCCCAAGGGGCTGATTCAGAGAACATGCCTGCTGTATATCTGTCCTTTAAGGGTTTTCCTAAGAAATAGTTTTTCTCTAATCTTTCTACTTCTGGTCTGGTAACTGCATTTCTCCCATGCTTCGGGCTTGTCACCAGCACTCCCTGTCATTTTGGCAGCATGGATGGAGAGCTTCTCTTTGCCTCTCTTAGCCAGGGTTTCTACTGCTGTGTTAAACAACATGATCAAAAGAAACTTGGGGAGGGAGGGTTTATTTCATCTAACAGCTTGTAGCTCATCTTTCAGGGAAGTTAGGAACCTGAAGGCAGAGGCCCTGGAGGAACACTGCTTACTGGCTTGCTCCGTATGACCGGCTTAGCCTGCTACCTTATACCATCCAGGATCACCAGCCAAGAGGTGGCACCACCTACAGTAAGCAGTGAATTTCCATGTTTATTATCAGTCAAGAAAATACTTGCCCACAGGCCAATCTGGTGGAAGTATTTTCTTCAGTGAGATTCCCCTCTTCCTAAATGATTCTAGCTTATGTCAGGTTGATAATAAAACTAGCCAGCATGCCTTCTGTCTTAGTTAGGCTTTCCATTGCTTCCACTGCTGTGAAGAGACACTATGACCAAGGCAATTCTTATAATGGACAGCTTTTAATTGGGGCTGGCTTACAGGTTCAGAGGTTTAGTCTACTATCATCAAGGCAGGAACATGGCAGCATCCAGTCAGGCATGGGGCTGAAGGAGCCAAGAGGTCTACATCTTCATCTGCAGGCCTCTAAAAGAAGACTGACTTCCAGGCAGCTAGGATGAGGGTCTTGAAGCACACACACACAGTGACACACCTACTCCAAAAGGACCACACCTCCTAATAGTGCCATGCCCTGGGCCAAGCATATACAAAGCACCACACCTTGCTTAGCCTCTCCCCTCTCTAGCACTTGTAGAGGTCAGCTGATTGGCCCATGGACTACTTAGGATTCCTGAGCTGCTGTCCTCCAAACTTAAGCAGTTCCTTTCTGTCTCCTGTGGAAAGTCTCACTTCCCATTTGCAACAAAATAACCCTGGCCATGGGTATCCTTGATAGCATCTGAAGGCAATGGACAAAAAAGAGTGGCCTTCTACAGTCCATAGGGTGTAAGAGGCACTTCAGTTCCTCCTGGGAGACCCCTCGGATCTGCACATACTGTAAGGACCCTTCTGCCAGCCCTCTCCTTTTTCCCCGCCACAGCATTTGTCACAGCTCTCTAGAGTGGGGAGGAGCTTACAGTGTTTGTGTTTGTATAAGTGGTCCTAGTCAGACTTCCGAATTCAAGAAACCTACTAGTAACCAGGTTTTCATTTTTCTCCAGGATAGTTGAGTCTCTTTCACTTTCAGTCATGACCGATTTGATGGTTTTTGTCTGTGAGCTTTCCCTTCAAGGTCAATCTAGCCTGACCTGTCAGATTGGTTTGGTTTGGGTCCAGAGAGAAACTGTATCCCACCTTTGGGAGTTGGGGAGACTCTAAGAAGATGCCTCAGTTGAATTGAGCAGGGAGTCTGGGTTTCACTCTGACGACAGGAGAGGTCTGTTGCCCTTAACAGTAAATAAATGTAAGGCTTTGGAACCCATGTGACAGGCCCCGTGTTTTCTATCCCTTCAACACACCCCTGGGGTGTTGTCTTAAGAACTGGTCTAAATTTGATTCTTGAACTCTGAAAAAGAAAACAATTTCTTTCATAGCAAAACTTGACCCTTAACACACTTCCAGATCAATAATGCTGGCTGCCTCAGGGCATGTTGAGCTATTACTTCATCCTACGATTAGATGTCTTTGTAATTTAGGAAAGGACTCAGATTTCTTATAGCCAACCTTTCAAGACTGTCACAAGACCGTCACAAGACCGTCACAAGACCACAAGAGGCAATAGGGATCCACTATGTATTTTACTAGATTCTCCTGAACTCTGGATTTTCCTTAAACTTGGCCACAGGTGACACCCTTTATGGCCTCTCCTTTGTACATCTCCAGGCTTAGCTTCCAGCTTCTCTACCACCATCTCCCCTCCCCCACATCACCCTCTTCAGCTTCTCCTATTCCTCTTCCTCCTCATCTTCCTCCCCCTCCTCCAAAGCTCTCTTTCCAACCACACCCCTCTTTATCCGACACAGTCTCTCCATCACACACTTGCTCAAGAGCTTCATATAGGAACTCAAGGAGGAGAGGAAGCCATCCCACCCCTTCAGAGACCAGCTTTCCTCGTTGCAAGCCAGCTAATAAGGATTGCAGCACCAGCAGCTACACAGCCCTTCCCCCATGCCCAGGCTGTCCCAAATATAATCCACATCAGGATCTTTCAGCCAGGATCCCTTCAGCTGCATTAGGGAATTCAGAGGGTTCACTGTGGCTTTTCATCCAACATAGCAACACATCTACATTATTCTGATTATCTGACACACCTATGAACAATGAAAAACTACTGCTTCTCCTCTAGTAAATGTTTCTCCTTGGTACACTTCAGTTACACATCCCCTTTCCCCCAAGCTGCCCCAAATATAAACTGAATCAGGACCCTTTAGTGATGATGCTTGACTTGCCAAGCTTTTGACCTAGTCTAACAGTATGCCTCTCTAACCACATGCTGCACACACGGAGAAGCCTCATCTGGTTCTCAGTATGTGACTGATGAGGTATGTTCATCATCCAGTTACAGCCAGGCCAGCTTCCATAGCTATCGCCGTTATGAGCTCCCAATGGCCACATCAGCGCTGCTGCAGGGAATGACAAGGATGGGTTCACTGAGATAATATGATTAGCTATGTATTAAAGGGAATTAAAATGCCAGTGTCAAACCCATTAACTACAACAACTTGTAGAACACAACACAGGAAGCTGCCAAGAATCCTGGTCCCTTTCAGTTTAGGCAAGTTGAAACCATGTGCAAGGGCACCAATGTGGACCCCAGTAGATACGAAGGCTGTATATTTTATAAGCCATTCTTGACTGTATATTTTATAAGCCAAATTTCTCCAGAGAGCAGACAACAGCTTCAATACTCCACCAGGGACACAGACATCTTTCCCCCACTTTATTAGACACAGCCCTCATGTTCTTTAATAGCCTAGAGAAGACCTCAAGAACTAGAAAAGCCAAACTAGAGGAGGCAAGGTTAAACACGACAAGCCATCTTAATCCAGGGCTGCTGACTCCTTGTCTAGCTCAGGAAATCCTAGAGCGCCACCTAGTGGCTACACAGCTCAGTCTAAGGCTCTAAACCAGCCTCTGGTCAAAGGACTCTACTATGTATATCCTTGTGGTCAGGCGGCACATTTCAGCCAGAAGGGCTTAAAGCTTCCAGAGGAGAAGCCTCCTCTAAGCCTATGTCCAGTCTACAAAGTGGGGGCCCCATCGAAAGGAAATGTCCCTTCCTTCTCCATGAGGGAAGCATGACCTCCAACCAGGGCCACTAGGATTAGGTTAAACCTGAAAAATGCCAACTGTCCATGACTTTATTTCTAAACTACAAAGATCATAATGAAGAAGACTGATAGGGTGCTGAGACTATAAGGTTTCTGCATTTTCTGTCTCCATGGAGATGAACTTTAGGTGGCCCTACAGTGCCAAGGGCCAAGATTACATTACTTATTGATAAGAGAGTAGAGAGTATCTTATTTTCACCCGAGCACCTTCTATGGTTAGATATGCCAGTGACCAATTTTCTTCACCAGAAGCTCTATCCATTACCTTTCAACCCCTCTTGACCTGTACAATAGGCAAACATCTTCTCTTCAGTCTTGTCTAGTCCTACCAGGCTGCTGGGTTTACTTCTGGGGTAGAGATACAATGTCTAAACGTTAGACCTACTTCAGGCTTTTTGAACCACCCAACCCCCAAAGTCCTAGGATAGTCTGGAGCTGTCTGGGGCCAAAGAGCCCTCCCTAGAGCATCATTTAAAACCCTCCCCTGACGTTTGTTTGAGCTACTCCCATCCGTGGACACTAACAGCCACTCCCTTCTCAACTACCACTGATGGGCCCAGCAGCTTCACCTGAAGCCCCCATTACTGAAGGCTAAAGCATAGAAAGCTCACAGCTTCTCACTGATAAATCCCTGGCTTCTTGTCGACAGAGAACTCATGTAACTCTCCATGCAACACTCTTACCTTAGCAGTAAAGAAGTCAGATAGACCCTACAGGTTGGTCTGTGACTGGGGACCACAAATGAGGTTGTCACCTTGATCTAACTCACAGTCCCCAATCCTTATACTTTCTTGGGGCAGATTCCCACCACAACCTCCTGGTTCACAGTGTTAGACCTTAAAGATGCTGCGTTTTGTATTCACATTTGCCTAGACCCTCAGTGCCTATCTGGCTTCAATGACAGGACTTTGCTTCACCTTTTCACAATTTAGATTAATTGTGACATCCTTATATACTAATGATGGGAACAGAAATTGGTTGAGCCTCTGTATGAAACTCCTTCACAAAAAAAAAAAAAAAAAACCTAAAAATGGAACTACCATATGACCTATACATAGCACTTCAGGTCTAAACAAACATACTTCAGAGATACCCAAACATCTTGAATTCATTACAGAACTGTTCACAATCACCGAGTTCTCAGATCATCTGTGGAGAGACAGTGGCCAAAGAAAGGTGGTATATATGCACAACAGAGTTCTATTCAGCCATTTACAAAAATGAGATTCTAGCCAGGCAGTGGTGGCACACGTCTTTAGTTGCAGCACTCAGGAGGCAGAGGCAAGCAGTTCTCCGAGTTTGAGGCCACCTTGGTCTGCATGGTGAGTTCCAGGACAGCCAGGGATGTTACAGAGAAACTCTGTCTCAAAAATCAAACAAACAAAAAGGAAATAATATTATTTGTTTTAAAATGGATTAAACTGGAGATGATCGTATTCAGCAAGATAAACCAGACACACAAAGATAAATATTGTATGCTTTCTCTCATTTGTATCCTAGAATTCATTCATCCATATTCATACATCTGCCAGGAAAACAGAGGGAGACTTGGATAAAGACAGCGAGCAGTGGGAGAGAGGGTGTCTGAAGGGAGAGAACAGGGAGGGGTGATTACTTGAGAGAAACCATCGATGTGAAACCCAAGCCCCGCTGTGTACACCCTCAGCGGGTTTCACCTTCTCTCTCCTCCGAAGACGCTCCTGTGCCCTCGAAGCTCACAGACTTTCTTGCTGAGCATGACTGCTTTCTTATAATCCATCAGCTCCTCCTTCTCATGCCCCACCCCCAGCAGGCAGCAGCCAAGGCCTCCAGCTAGCCTGCCCTGTTTTATCCTTCAAACTCCAATGAACATTGTCTTAAAGTTACTTCTGAGTTTTCTCTTTCGTATATGTTTTTATCAATTTAGTGTGTGAGAGAGTATGTGTATCTACACATTTGTACACACATGCATGGGGTGGGGGTGGGAGTCAGAGGACCACTGGCTGGAGTATTTTCTCCTTTAACCCTGTGGATATCCAGCTTGGGGTTAAATACTTTGACCTGCTGACCCATCTTCCTCTGATGGTACTCTTTAGTTTTAAAATTCTCCTACGTGTGAAACTAAAGGCATGCAAAATGGACTCCAGTCCTCTGGTGAGCACCTAAAGGCCAAGAAAATGAGATCTCTAGCCTGGGGGCAGACCAGACACTGCAGCTGGGTTGGCAGCTCAGTTGCTTTGGCTGAGGGACCAACCCTAGGCAAGGTAGGCTCAGCTTAAGCTGTGTTAAAGAGATAGGCAGGATAACTAGTCCTTTATTGAGGTACTGTGTTTTTCCTTCCCAGAATTCTCTGCCCCCAGTGTAAGGTCTTAAGGGCCAATATAGGAATATAAGTCTTCCACTCATAATTTTACCTTGTCTTCTCTTTTTTGAGCATGTTTTCCTTAATGTTTCGGTCTTTCCCTACCCAATACGTTGGATATCCTTTCCCTTTCTCTGAAGTTTTGCTCCCTGCCATGTGGCTGCTTGCCAGCCATGTATCTGACCTCCATGCCAGCTTAAATGGCAAGGCTCTTCCTTCTCTCCACCAGGCAGCTGCTGTACTGTTCACCTGCCCTACAGCTTTCCTTTTAAACGCTGATAAAATTATCCTTGTGTTTCCATGTGCGTCCATTCTTAAATTTCTTTATTAATGAGACTAAGAACCCTGAATGGGACCCAGAATGTAGCAACAGAAACACAAGGAAATGATTCTGTACATATCCAGGCTTTTACGTCACCTTTCCTGTATATTGTAACACTGCCACAGGCAAGACAGAGAAAACTGGGCTTTTCTTCTCTACAATCTGGCAAAAATTAAACATATTCAACTGGTTTTAACCAAGCCCTGACTCCTGAGTATTTTCTAGGTTTGGTGATTTGGTTTGGTTTTGGTTTGGTTTTTCGGCAAGCATGGGAAGTCACTTAGAATACTTACCGCGTATAGAAATAATAGTTTTTAAGGAACCAATCTTCATTTGAATTTCAAATAAAATTCAGATATTTACTGAATTAGGGGAGAAAACCTGGGGCAGTGTTCCAGAAAATAATTTCAGGTAGAGATGCCTATTCACGGGGACCAGTTACACCCAGTACCCATCCCTGGGATGACTGGCCTTCAGGTTTTCTGCTTTGTAGGCTTCCCTTCCTTCAGATTGGAACCCATACATTCTCTAAGTGCTCATGCTTATTAACAACTGTTTCTATGGCAGCAGAGTCCTGTTTTTAGGGCCCAGGGGTGGGAGCTATTTATAAGCCAAAGAATGATAGCACATGCCAACAGCTATTAATGATGAAATCCTTTTGGGAGCTCTCAGATAAATAATATGGTAACAAGACAAAATATATTCAATGTGCCTATTGTTGAAAACCACATCTGGATTCTAATTTTGTCTCCCATCTTGGTCTACTGACTACAAGCATATGTAAGCCTATGAATCGATAATTCTGACCCCGTGGAATTTCCATATTAGGTGCCTTGAGCCATGGGACTCAGTGAATCTTCTCTGTGACAGGTTTCTTACCTCATTAGACAGAGGGCAGGCTTGGTGGTGTAGAAGGTTTGCCATTCCACGTGGTCTTCTGAATAGAAAGAGTTGGCCTTCCCCTCCAACAAGTTGTCCTCATCCCAGAATGTACTGAGATAGACTCTATTTTTTAAATGCTTATGAAATAAAACAATTTTTTATTCTATTTAGTGACTCTCAAAAGCTACTTTCTTTCATGTAGATTGTGCCATCTAAAATATATTAAAATCAACCATTCAAAGTGTGATAGTTCCCAGGCCAACTTCAACTCATACTTTAGACATATAAAAAAGGTATGTAGCATAGGTGCAGGACATTTAGAACATGCATTCTGAAGCAAGAAGGTCAGAGGAAAAATCCTAGTTCTAGAAACTACTCCACCTCATAATGGAAACATAACAGTGGGCCATATAGCACTGTGAGCCTTTCCTTACTATACAAGAGACAGAGAAAAGGGATGGCATGTTAACTCAGGCTGAGAATCCTAACTCTCAACTCCAAAATGCTGCAAAAGTTACACGTTTGGGGGCGTCGGGCCAGCATTTGGGGGCATCGTGCCAGCATTGGATATCAGCTCTTGGAACAGTTCAAATTTTTAGGTTAGAGATATTTCACCAGTAAATTTTATGCAAATATTCCAAAGTTTGAAAAACTTCAAAATCTGAAACACTTCTGGCCCTAAGCATTCCAGATAAAAAATACATAACCTTATCTACTTCAAAGGAACACAGAAGCACGAAGTGAATTTATACATGTAAAGTGCCTGGAGAGTAAGGCCACAACCCAGACAAAACTAAATTGCGAATGACTGCATTTTAAACATCATAAAAATGATGTTACAATGATTAACTTTACTCTAAAATCATGTAACACATATTTCCCCCAATTAATAACCCATCGAGAATCAGTGTCCAAGCTGGCTTCTATATAATTTATATAGTCTTAAACTATTACCTCATGGCAATAACAAACTCTCCACTCTTCCATGCCAGGACTAAGTCTTGAGTTATTCAAGCTTCCTACAAAATGTACTGCTCCATGTGTCAAGGGCAAAGGAATCTCCCAAAGCCCACTACACCCTCAGGGTTGCCCCTCTCCCTGGTCTTTCTAGAGGCCTGTGTCTCTGCAGTCTAGAACACCCGCATAGGATGTGCCTCGTAACATTATCCTTGATATAAGGGCATCATGGAATTACATGAATCCTCTCTGTAACAGGTTTCTTACCCCATTAGACAGAGGGCAGGCTTGGTGGTGTACAAGGTTTGCCATTCCACATGGTCTTTTGAATAGAAAAGAGTTGGCCTTCCCCATGCAGCAAGCCCCTCCCATCCCTGAATGTCCTGACATGAAAGTCCCATGACTTCATGTGTGTCTGCCTTTCTTAGGCCTAAACAGTTACCAGTCTTCTTGATATACAGAACTGATTATTGGTTTTGTTTTTGTTTTGCTCGTGTCTATTATTTTAACAGACCTCTTTGTCTTTTACTGAGGTCTCTCTCTCTCCTATGCAGAAGCTATCACACTTCCCTTGTATTTTTCTCACTGCTGAACCATGGCCTCTTTGGATTTTTGATTCTCACTTTCGAGTGAATGAGATGTCCCCTACAATCTCGGGCATTTGAACACTTGGTCCCCAGTTGATGGCGATGTTTGGGAGGTTTAGAAGATCGCTGTAGGAAGTGTGCTACTGGGGGCAGGCTTGACGAGTTTAAAGACTCGAGCCATTTCGGGTTTGCCTTCGTGTCATGCTTGCTGTTCAGGGTGAGAGCTCTCCACTTGCTTCTTTAGCCCTTTTGTTTGAACGCTGACCTCCTGGAACCCCACACCTAAACAACACAGGTCACTTTGCTCATGGTGTTTTATTGTAACAGAAAGTAACTAGCACAACTATGTAACTAATAGCTAATGTAACTAATGCAACAGTCCTCTAACCTCCCCATCATCTTCCTGACTTGTTTGACCGTCACTCACATCTACTAGGAAATCCATTTTGTTGAAGACAGATTTTTGATCTTACATGAATTTCTTCTTCACTTTTTGTTGTTGTTCACTTGGTTGTTTTTCTTGATTTTGGTTTGCATAGGAACGGCCCACATAGACTCAGGGAAGGAAATGCTTGGCCATAGGGAGTAACATTAGGAGGTGTGGTTTCACTGGAGGGGGTGTGGCCTTGTTAGATGAAGTGTGTCACTGCGGAGGTTATATATGCCTAAGCGACACTCAGTGCGGCACCCAGTCTTTGCTTGCTGCCTGCAGATCAAGATACAGAACTTTCAACTCCATCTCCAGCAGCATGTCAGCCTGTACGCTGCCATGTTTCCTGCCACGTTTCCTGCCACGTTTCCTGCCACGATGATAAAAGACTAAACCTCTCAAACTCTAAGGCAGTCCTAATTAAATGTTTCTTTTATAAGAATTGTCATGGTCATGGTGTCTCCTCACAGCAATGAAACCCTAACTAAGACAGTAGCCCAGGCTGGTAAGAAATTCATAATCATTCTGCCTCAGCCTTTCCATCCTGGGATTAAAGATGCAGCCCTGCACATCTGTCTTTTGCCCTTCTCTCATGCTTCACTCTAACAAATTTCTTGGACAGGTGTAGTGGCTCATGCCTGTAGCCACAACCCTCTGGAGGCTGAGGCAGAAGGGCTGCTTCAAGTTCAAGGCCAGTTTGGGCAATATTGTGAATTTCGGTCCAGCCTGGGCTGCAGAATAAAACCTTGTCTCAAAAAAGAAAAAAAAAATCAGAACAATGTCTGGTTCTCCTTCAATCCACAAAGTGATTTTTCCCAACATAGCTATTCTTCATCCTTTCTCAATTAAAAGAAGTGAAAACCTGTCTTTTTCCTGCTTCCCGATGCCATCTTTAGATTACCACACTCCGGTTCACCTCGAATGTCTCATCTTGCATTTCCGAGAACTAGTCTGGATAATCCTCCTTGAATGTACTATTTTAAAATTCTGTCTCATATCATTCTCTCTACTCTTGATAGAGGCGATTCATTAAGAACCACAAGTCAAGGTCGTTGTTAACATAAAGGTCCTGGGAGAACATCACATGAGCCATAAAAGTTAAACAGATCTGTGATGGTCACATGACCAATGGAATAAATTAAAATACAGGACTTCCTGTGCTCAAAACTGTACAGTTCCCAACAATCTAAAGGTCAAGTGCTGTACGTTTGTACACTCTGTTTTTAGAAATATGTCAGCGATTGCTCCAGACATAGGCCACTGTCTGCTTGTCAGGCCAGGGCTAACAGCACTGTGGCGTCAGGAAGCTTTGTGATAGGTACATACATGGGTAGAGAGGGTGTTGCTGACAATCTCAAGTTAGAAGACCTTCTAGAGAGAATTCTACAATTTCCTAAGTAAATAATTTCAATCTTAAAGCCTTCTTAACTATAATCTTTTAATTTTTCTAACCTAAGTTTCCTGACAATTTTCTCCTGTAGGTCTTAGAGAGAGGGGGGCCTTCAGCTCAGCCGGATATAATCTCACCTATGTGAAGGGGGCTCTGCCCACCACCTCACACAAGCCCTCTAATCAGGATGACAATGTAGACTTTCTCCAGACCCTCCTATTCTAAAGTTTTAATTCTATTCATATTACTTTTACAATGCAAAGACCAGATGCACAGTCCTTTGATGTTTCTGATATGCTATTTTTTCTAGTTAACATTTAATGGAACAGAGGCTTCTCAAGTATTAGAATTGAAAAAAAAAACAACTTGACAACTTGAAAACTTACATGATTTTACATGTTACAGAGAATATTCTTTATAGTCCAATAAATCAAACCATGACCTAAAGTTACAGCTAACGAACTGTCTAGCACACACATTCCTCCTCAAAGCACATGAAATAGTCACTTATCTGTCACGTCCTCAGACCCTGCCTCTTGTCTGTGGCTCACAACCACCTTTTCTGTTCAGGTAGGAACCAAGGCTAGCATGAAGGACAGATTAAAAACAAAGATGAGTTTAGCAACAAAGAAAAGGAATGTATAACATTTACAAACTTCAGCGTAAGTTTTAGTGATCTCACAGAACCCGGGAATTAGGAAAGAAGCTTCCGTTTGTTGATACAGTTAACTTCTCCTTCCTTAACCCTTATGTTTCTGATATGTTATCTTCAGGTCTCAGGAAGGGCTGAGATGGCTCAGAGTTCAGAACATTGTTGCTCTTGCAGAGGACCTGGGTTCAGTCCCCAGGACTCATCTAGTGGTTCACAACCATCCTAACTCAAGTTCTGGGTGATTCAGTGCTTTCTCATCTCTGTGGGCACCAGGCACACATATGGTGTCCATACTTACATGCAAGCCAAACATTGAAACATATAGCAAATCTAAAAAAATTACTAGCTAGGAGGAATCCTTTTGAAAAAGGCAAGGACTTTGGGGAAAGAGCAAAGAATTAGTATATATCTAGTTGTGTATATGTGTGCGTGAGTGTGTGTGTGTGTGTGTGTGTGTGTGTACGAATGTGTATAGAAGCCATAGGTTGACGTTATCTGTCTTCTTATACCACTGTCTTCCTTTACTCTTTGAGGAAGGGCCTCTCACCGAATCAAAGCTGCTCAGCCTGCTTTCTTATAGAACCCAGAACCACCAGCCCAGGAGTGGCCCCACCCACAGTGGGCTGGGTCCTCCCCCATCAATCACTAAGAAAATGCCTTACCCCCAGATCTTATGGAAGCATTCTCCCAATCGAGGTTCCCTCCTTTCAGATAATTCTACCTTGTGTCACGTTGACATAAGACGAGACATCACAGAAGTCTATCAATAAAAACAAGGAACCTAACTATAACGTACTAGAATTGAGTGCTGGATAGTTTGTGTTTTCAAGTATACATTTGCCGATATCCCACTTTCACAGATGAGCTGTGTAGCCAATGAAATAGTTGGCCCATGAAGCACATGCAGACTTCCAAACAAACACACAGGAAAGCTCACTTGAAAACTGAATGTTACTCATTTGGCGATCCTCTGAGCCCGGATACACAAGAGTTTCTAATATTCAGAAGGCTCTTCTATAGATACCTCTCTACCACATACAAAAGTATTTTCAGTAATGATCACGGAGTGAAATGTTAATAGCCAGGAAATAAAAATAGTGAAAACCCCCTCATTCAACTCTACTTATAAGCTGACATAAAATAAATCTTATAGTAACAAAAATATAATGGAACTTATTAATGTTTTGGAAAGGAAGAGCGGCCTACATATGGGTCTGCCACATACTAAGCTTCACGCTACATCCTATTTTCCAGATATGGTCTTTATCTCTGACGCAAATATTAACGATTAATAAAATTCAAAGTGAAGCCTATCTGAATCCAATTATTCAAATCACAATTACACATACAAACTAAAAATAGGTAATAGCCAACCAAAAATATAACTCAAAGCGTTCCTCCCCCCATCTCCCCCCCCACCCCGCTCTTAAATACCACATACTAAGGGAGTGTGGTGGTACATTCATTAGGGTGACACAGGATGATTACCCTGAATTTAGGATACATGAAATGAAATCCTGTCTCAGACAACAACAACAAAACCTAACATGATGAAAAACTCCCAGTGGCTTCATAGAAAGTGCTAGACTCCTCAGCATCCTCAATGCCACCTTCATCTTCACAGTCGCTATGGCAGCATGCTTAGTAAGACACCGATATCTACATGTAGGGAGAGACCGCAGTAAGATATGAACTTCAACTCTTGACTTGCCTTGAACTTTTATAAATGTACTTGGAATACACCCAGCAGCTAAGGTCGTGTTTAACTAAAGGCCAACTGCAGCACAGGGGTTCTCTAAGTTAATGCTGAAGCACAGTAGAAGTACATGGAAGGATAAATGGTTAAAATATATTTGGGGAGACGCTGGTGACCAAGTCTAGGGCTTTCTTCCAGTATGAAACTCTCTCTATCCCTCCCCTCCCCTCCCCCTCTCTCTGTGTTTTACTAGGGACGGAACCTTTTTCTTTTATTATTTTGAGAAAGATCTAGCAAATGTGCAGGTCAGCCTCAAACTGTCAATGTAGTTAAGGTAGGCCTCAAACTTTTCATCCTCCTGCCTCAGCCTCCTGTGGAGCTGGAGTTATAGGTGAGTACCACTACACTCAGTAAGAAAACCTTTTGCAGTTGTTGATTGAGGCCAAAGGAATGCCTGCTATTGTATTTTCTGTTGCATCCAATATAGACTACGGATATGAATGTTGCTAATTATGTCAAATATATTTACTCATTAAAGCTACCTCAGTAGGATTTAAAAAAGAAACCTGCTGTTAGCAGTTACTGTGAATACTGAAGCCTCAGAGAAATACCACCCAACACACCACACAGAATACTGTGCCAGCTCTCACGGACACAGCATGGCTCTTCTCTACAGTCCACATGAGCAAAGCTGAGTTATGAGGGATTTAGAAGCACCCACAAAATATGTACATGTAGATAAACAGCAACAATTTAAGGATTTGGTGTAGAACTCCAGTTTTCACAAATTGAGGCATCAGATCTGTGTATTTTTTTCCAATTCGTAACTTGAACAGAATTTTGAATCCTGAGACCAATTTTTTTCAGACATTCGCAGGGACATCATCATTTTCAATTTACCCTCTCATAATCAAGCCGCCACAGTATGAACACACACAAAATTCTGTGTGTGTGATTCTGGTGCTCTTGAAAAAATTGTCCTTCCTTCCTCCCTCCCTCCCTCCCTTTCTGATTTTGGGCTTTTGAAGTAGAGCCTCGCTATATAGCTCATGCTAGCCCTGAGCTTCCTATTTAGCCTCAGCTTCTCCAATGCTAGGAGTACTGGCATGCACCACCACTCAGAAAAAAAAAAGGGGGGGTGCAATCTTTTAAAATAAAGGTGTGGCTTATCTCTAAGGCATCTAGGTATGGATATTATGTCAGTGTAACCTTAGAAACAGTGTTGTCTGTCAAGAAAGCAATAGACACATCTTAAGCAGTCTCTCCCATCCTGCAGTTTTACTTGTTTTCTTGTTGCTCTGTAACTCCTTTCCACTCACACAAAGGCCTCCCTCGCATTCTTCACCCGCCTTGTACTGGAGAAACACACCTGTGCTATTTGTAGCTGGAGGTGTTCCCAGCCTGCGCTATCAGTAATGATCACCCGAGGCAGTTAAAAACAAATCTCCCTAGTCAATCTTCCGGAAATTAGATTTCACGGCATTTGAGAGGCTCCAGAATCTGACTTTAAACAAGTGTTTGTCGTTGATTTGTAAAGACGAAGAACACTGAATAACAATAGTGAGAAGCCTGCTGTAGATTTCGGTTCTAGACCAATTTGGTAATATTTCTCTGGATCTCAGGATTTAGTAAATATGAAAAGGAGAGCAGGCAAAATTAGAGCAAGCAGAAAGGCATCTTGTTGCTCTGTCCCTGGTTCTCCTCCCCGTGTGTTCATGTTTGTGCATGTTCGTGAATATTGGCAAGCTAAGGTTTCAACACCCTAAAGAAGTCAGAAGATTTTAATATGGGCATGTTCTGTGGAAGTAACACACCACCAGGGGGAAACATAGAGCTGACAAGTTGCAAACCTTAGGGGATTTTTTAATTTCCATAGGGTTGCGGAGGAGGGGAAGAGAGAGAAAAGACACCTGTGGCTGGGCATACAGCTGGGTGGCAGAACCCTTGGGTAGCACGAATGAGGCCTGGATTCAATCGCCAATGCTGCAAAAACAAACAAGCCAGAACTCAATGGCAAAAGATGTCCCTGTGTTCTTCTCTAGTTCCTCTTGGACAACCATGGTAGAAAAAAAATGTTACCCTAAAGTAACACTTTAACTACACAGAGAAACCCTGTCTCGAAAAACAAAAACAACAAAAAAGAACACTTTAACGACTTTAAGTAATATCTTTAAGTAACATCTTTAACACTTACACTTAAAAGAAAAAATGTATTAGAATACAAAGTTTCTGGATAAATGGATATAGTCTAATTTTTCTCCCTATAAATACTTGTACTACTCTTGATATTTAATTAGAGTTTTCTTTAATTAGCCTTTCTTTGACTTACAGTTTAGAGTCCCTCGTTGAGAGAAGCCAAGGCAAGACCTGATGCAGAGGCCGTGGAAGAACATTACTTGCTAGCTTGAATAGCCTGCTTTCTTATAGTAACCAGGGCCACCTACCCAATGGTGGCACCGCCCACAGCGTGGGAAGGCACAGCTGGGCCCTTCCACACCAGTCTTTCATCAAGAGAATGCCCCACAGGCGTGTCTACAGGCTAATCTAGTGGAGACAATTCTTGAACTGGAATGGATTCAGCCATTAAAAACACACACACACGCACATGCACACCCACACAGGATTTTCTTTCTTTTTTTCCTTTCTTTTCTTCTTTCCTTCCTTCCTTTCTTTTACAACATTGTCTCCCATTCGGTAAGCTGTCTCCTCCCTCTTGATTTTCTGGCACATGGGGTGGAGGAGGGGAGTGATTAGTGTCATGCAATCTCATTTATTAATTCCAGGGATTATTTTTTGTGCTTGTTATTAGAGTCTTAGTCAGGAAATCTATACCTGTTTGTATCTTAATGTTTTGCCAGACTACTAACCAGCGAAACACTGTCATGAATGCGGTTCAATGCTCTTAAGGAAAGCTTAAATGTAGCTCTACTAAATGGGGAGAAGGGGAGGTAGCATGAAGAGAGGGCAGCATTTCTACTTTCCAGTCTATTTATGCCTAGAACTGGTAGGGGGAAATCCTGTCAAGCCGCGTAACTTCTACAACTATTTTCCCCAAAGGGACACCCGCCGCCCCCGCCCCCCGCCGAAATGAGACATTACAGATGGCTAAGAAATGTTGGTAGGTGAGGACTAAACAAAAACATTATACTGTCCCCTTCAGATGGCCGAATTTAGATGTACATTCCTTGTCTAGACATTTCTGTGTCTATTAAAAGACTGATCGGAGCCCTTCAGGCGGTTCTATGTATGGCCTGGGTTTTAAAGTCTTCAATTCTAATTTCTATCGTTTTGCTAGAAAAGCCCTTCTAGAAGAGTGGGAAGTGAAGACAAGAAAGGCGCAGGGCGTTCCTGAAGGCCACATGAACCTAGCCAAATAGTGATTATTCTGGAGGGGAAGCCAATGGGGGATAATCCCAAAGTCACCCAGGAACTTTGTGCCCTAGAGAAAGAAGGATTTCCTATCTTAAAAGTAGCCAACACAAGAAAGCCAGACCCCTAATGGAAGGCGGCTATATTTTTTTATACTGTTTTTAAAAACTGTTTGTAGCAGTATATTACACGTGAGGGCTTTTTTTTTTTAACTCCCAGATTGCTCAGTCACTTGGTCTACTCTAGGCATTCTCAACCGGGACAGGCGCTTCAAGGGCAGAACTCTCCATCTACGATACGCGACCAACACGCGCAGAGTATCTGCCCCGTGAGAACGTGATGGGGACCACCGGGAGCAGGGCAATGCTTTCAAAGGCTCCTCGGGGCAGAGCGCACGGCAGGGGCGGCCGGCGGAAACCTCGGAGGACACTGCGCGCCGCCGCTCACTGCACACCGTGTGAGGACGCACCCTGGGCGGTACGGTGAGACCGCAGGCGCCCGCCCACCCTCGGCCGCACCGGCCGGCCTCCGCTTCTCTTCGGGCTCTTGTTCGTGACCCCCGTCATCCGCCCACGAGGCCTGCGTACCCTTCGCCGGGGATGACTGCCCACACGCGGCCCCTGCTAGTCGCAGTTTCCTAGACAGCCGCGCGGCCCCTCTGCAGCCTCCGGAACGCGCGAGCGGGCACGGGCGCGGGCAGCGAGAGCGCAGGCGCGGGCCCGGGAGAGCCGCCGTCGCGAAAGCGCGTGCGCGCGCGCTCGAGCGGGGTGGGCGGAGGGGCGGAGGGAGCGGCGGGGCCGCGAGGGGGCGGGGGGGGGGGCGGAGAGGGGAGCCCCGGGAGCGGGAGCGCGGGCCCGGCGCTGCAGAGCAGAGCGAATCCTGAGCTCCGGCAGCAGGTACGTGTTCTTGCAGCCGGCAGCTGCCGGGGCTTCCCCTGCTGTGGCCCGGGCGGGCGGGTGAGGGAGGCAAGCGTAGGGGCCGGATCATGGTTTGCAGGGTGACTGCCCTGGAGGACTAGGATCCTGCAGCTGACCTTCATGTCCCGGGCTGGGGAGCCGGACGACCATCCGCTGGGCAGCGCGGGGTCTTCAGCTCCAGACTGGGGATCTGCTTGTCACATGCTTCTTATTTATTTTTGCAAACTGTCCTGGTTCGGGTCCAGCTGCAGATGCCTTCCCTCCTATTCTTTGCCTCTGTGTGCCATCTTGCATTTATTAATAAAACATGAAAGCTGGGGGTGCGGGAGGTTTGCTTCTGAGGGGAATCCCATTGCAGTATAGCAAGCGGACGCCTATTTTCGGTTTTCAGACGTGGTGTAGAGGTGGAAATCCCACACCCTAGGGATTTGTGGCTTGGCTGGTCGTGACCACTTCCTAGTGGGCTTCCCCGGTTGTCGCTAGGCGCCCCAGCGAGAGGATGGACAGTCTGGAAAGGATGGAGGGTTTCACGTCAGCCTGGCATACTGTTTGGAGGACAGGTGCAAGCTACGGCAGACAATTCCCTGCTTGCTAACTTGCCAGGGAGGCTTAAACCCAGAAAAAAAATCTTTCTAAATTGTAAATAGGAGGCCTTGAATTGAATATCTGAGACTTGCCTACTCAGCCTCATCGCGGTTTTGCTTCTGAAGCCGATTAAAGCTAGCCACCTGTTGGAAGTCAGACCCCATACTCCATTCTGTTTCAGTCACCGATACTGAGATGATGAGAGGTCCATATGGATCCCTTCTATTCTCTTTAAACATGCTGCCTGCCATTTCTTTCTTTTGAAATAAAATCTTATTTTTTGCATTATATATTTTAGACTGAAATATGATTTATTTATATTCCATATACACCACCATATTCCAAGCACTGGGTTTCTCCTCAGCGTATATTATCCGTTTCCCTAGCTTTAACTTAGCTGTGAAGAAGAGTGAGGACAGTGGACTGTATGTAACTGCTTCCCTACAGCCCTCCCCCAGAAATAATATAGAGAAAAAGAACAGAAAGAGCTGGAAGCACAAAATGAAAATGACTATCACAAGATATGGAGGTACACCAGCTGGGCTGTGGTACCATATTAAACCAGGAGATGTATGGACCCAGTGCTGAGCTAAATGCCATTTGTCATCTTTATGTTGGAGATGAAGAAGCTGGCACTTAAAAGGTTAACTGACTTACCCAAGGTCACACAGTCAGGAGCAGGGGTAAGGATTCAGTTCATTTGCATCATACCAGATTGCAGGGAGCTGGGGGGCTCAACTTTTAACTCCAGTGCTGCTACCTCATCCGTCTTTTCATTAAGATCAGGTTCATGTGTGAGCACAGAGGCCCTGATGCAATTTTCCATTTCACAGATCCCGTACCAATTTTGAGGTTTTCCCAGATGAGAAACCGATGTTCATGAGTGGCACTGTGTGGAATTTCTTTTGTGGTGACACTGAGCCTATTTTTGAACACAGGGTCCAAGGCATCCTGCTGTAAAACTATGCCACGTAATCAATTATGTTCAGAATTTTGTTTTTGCTCCCAGTTTAAACCCATAAAGCACCTACAAATCATGTGGGTGCTGGCATATTCTTCACACCTGAGCCCCGCCCTACCTGTTTGAACACTGCTTTTTTGCTGTCACTGCCAGTCATCAGTCTACTGACTTATCACATTTGTGGGTGCTGTGATGGGGTGAAGGACCCCATGCCAGCCATGTGCCAACCATCTAGTGTCTACAAACATGGCAACTATTCATTAAAAGCTCTTAGAATGTATCTGTTTGGCTATGGGTATATATTTAATCTCCGTTTTCACAAGTGCATTCTTACAGCTCAGGTGTTGGACTTGATTACACATTTGTAGCAATTGTCATGGACTTATAAGCTGCTATGATTTCATGAATGGAAAATTCACCTAACGGAGCTGCTAGATTTTATATTCAGGTCGTGTAATTGAGGTAGTAGTGAAAAAGGTATAGTTGAATCTAGAGAATTAACTGGAAAGCAAATCATATGGAAACTATAGCTGTTTATGATGTATGCTTTGGTAACAGTAAGCAAGGTATATAAAATTGTTTATTCTAAGTTCTTTAAGCTGTTTTCTTCCTTGGGCATGAGCCTGGTTTGAGCAGAGTGTTACCTCCTTCATCATACCGACTTCTATTGATAGTGGACAATTTCTACAGAAGATCTGTCTCTTGGAAAATACTCCCATTTTGGAATAATTCAGTTTCCAGTGCTTATGGAAATGCTGAGGTGGAATTTTTCTGCCCGGGAGATTTCCAGCCTATGGTCAGAAACTCGGGGTGAATCCTGACAGCCCTGAGAAGAAACAGAAAAGAGAGGTGTTGCTGACTTCTGGGGAAGAAAAGGGCTTCCCTTGGGAAATATCAGGATCTTCTCCAGGAAGGAATCTCATAGTTGCCAAGCATGAGGTAGACTAGCTGCCTTCCGTGCAAACAGAATTTTATGTAATGCACAGATGAGCATCCTTCTCAGTGCACACAGGTCAACACGGGAAATGTAAACAAACAACCAAAAACTCTGGACTATGTCTTCTTTTCTTGAAACATTTTTAAACTTGGAAAAGCCATGCAGGCAATTCTGAAGGCTTCTGAAGGCTTTGGTGTTTCTCTTTATTCCTCTCCCCAGGTGTGAGCATTTCAGAGGGGAGAGGAAGGACTACCGCTTTCAAGCTATGCGTTTTGCTGTAACTGGTTATAGTGCAAGTTTTGCTGTATTGGTGAACAGGACACTGTGAGCTGTCTTGTGTTGTCTGACCTTGCAAGTTATTTAGTTATGAGATGAGTTTTACTTATTTCCCTTAATTTAATGTTTTTAAATGAAAAAGAGTTAGTGCCAACACTTGTGAATCACACAAGTTCGTAGATAGTTTATATGGAAGTACTTTAGTTTCATTGGTTTCTGCTTTTGTCCTTGGGGGAGCTGTAGCAAGGATTCTCCACCCCCTCCTTTCAAATATAGCCAGCTGGGGTCATGGATGTTGGCCAGGGACCATCTCAGAGCTCATTTGGGACCATCTGTGGTTGAGATCTCATCCGAGGACGCTAGAAATCCCTAAGAATTCCGGAAGTTGGGTCATAGCAACCTATCTTAGGTGGCATGGGATGAAGTCTATATAGAGCAGGCCAGAAAGCTAACTCCCCTGCATCAGTCAACACTGGCCTAGGCTATGATTATTATTATTTTTTTTGCAAATGTAATAAATGTTCATTGTAGAATGTTCAGCCATTTTTTTTTTAAAGGAAAATCCAAAGTCAGTAGTCAAAAATCTTTGGTAATCCTAACCATTGCCAGTAGCCCCAATAACAGCTTGGTGTGGATTGCTCCAGCTTTTAAGTGCAGAAACTAAAATGTTACTTTCTTACAACTACTATGTTCATAGACAAATAGTAATTTTCCGTTTGTTTTCTTGCACCTGCCAATACATCTTTGACGTCTGAAAGGCCCTTGAATGGCCAGCTTCTAAACACTTTTATTCCCTCTCAGTGGAAGCCTACAACTAGGGAAAGGCTGCAGAACAGACGGGTGCAGAGGTAGAAAGCTGGCATGTGCCGTGTCCCGGTGGGCAGTTTCATATTCCATGTCTCTTTGTAGTTACACTTTGTGGTCCAGTGTACAGATGAGGAGCTGGGAACCCCAAACACAGGAACAGACCTGATATCCAGGCTGTGTCAATGTGGCTCAGACGCTGGGTTTTTCCTTTCTGTGACTGCAGGGTGAAGTGGTCTCTGCTCCTTTGTTCTCTGACCTTCCATCCTATTCCTTCCTCTCTACCCATACTGGCCTCTCTGTTGTTTCTCTGCCTCGGGGTCTTGGCTTTAATAGGTTTTTTCCCCCAGGAATGCTCTTCCTCCTGGTTCCTGCTGGCAACCTCCGTGAGGCTTTGCTTAAAGTCTAACTGTGCCTTCAAAAGACCTTAGCTTCTTCCTGTCTTGTCTGCATTCATAACACATCCTAGCACCCGGCATTAAGTCTTCCTTGAGTTTATATCCATCTCCTCCGTGGAACAAATGCTCCAGAAGACAAAGGTTTTGCTTGGTTTTACTCTCTTATCCCTGGCTCTATGGAAATGGGGCCAACAACCCACAGTGGCATCCTCAGACCCCTCCAGCTTCCCACATTTCTTGTTTTTGTTAGCGGTGGTTCTCGCTGTTCCCTGAAGTGGCTTTACATGTTCCTTACAGCAACACCAAGGTACATGCAGAAGAAAAATGTGTTTTACTTTTGCTCCAACGTTGTGAAAGAGGCAACTTGTAGGGAGAATCAGGCAGTATAGAGATGGAGGGGAAGTCCCTGGGAGTCATGAGAGTGTGCTAGGGCAGCAAGGCATAAGGAGAGGCCCGTGACCTGGGGGATCTGTGGGGCTTCCCCTCTATTTAGGCTGCACAACGCTTCTCATGACTTCCAAAGGAGGCTCTAGAATGCTTTGCTGACCACCAAGTTTTTAGCCCTTGTCACTAAAAAGAAAATGTATGCTCACCCACGCCAGTGTTTCACCCAGGCAGGCAAGTCATTGCACTCCCTGTGGTAACCCCCTGCATTGTTTAGACATGAAATAGCTGTTGGTGTCTTTCCTGCTGAAATTAGGGTTCACTCTCAAAGCGCTTACCAGTTTGTCTGGGAAACATGGTTAGCAAGCATGAGCCGGCAGCAGCACACTCAGGTTCCTTCGGCAACAAACCTGAATGTGCAGCTTGCAGGAGAGCTTTATGGGACAGAACACGATTGTAGGCACTTTGAGGACTGATTCAAACCTAGAACTCTGTATAAGGAACTCTACTGGGATGCTAAAGGGAGCCGATAGTCATGGAAAAACCAACTCCCCCCCCCCTCTTGTCCACTACCTCCTCTTCCTCACTGCCCTCATGGTTCTGAGTTATTAGCCCTAAGTAGACTTCCCTTTTAAAAGCTACAGCCCTCCTAAAACTGATTTGTAATAAAAACTACCCAGTACCTTGGATGAAAACTGATAGCTTCAGTCCTAACCACGCATTAAAACAAAGGAGCTGTCCAAGAACGTCTGTTTTGCAGCTCAGGTTTTTAGCTCAGACTGGGATGAGACAGATGTTCTCGGTGTGGTGCGATGGCCTTCGGATGCTTTCCCTCCTCAAAACAGCTCCAAAGCAAGCTGTGTGGAGCTGGTGTGATGTTTTCCTCCCTAATAGTTTCCCAAGAAAGAGTTAAATTTTTTTGCATTTTACCTGCATGCAAAGCAGCTAATTGTCTCATGCCATAATTACTAAAATATGTTCTTTTTGAAAGAATAGGATATTTCAAACCCCCGGATAAAGTTGAGGTTGCACCTCATCAGGCTCGCTCCTTGAAACCTTCCTCCTGTCCTCCCTGCCAGTCCCTCTCCAGGGCTAGATTTGCTTGCCCCACAGGAGACTCCTGTCCTCACCTCTCTTCCCACAGAGCTCTGGTAAAGGTCACAAATCTGATAGCTGTTTCTCAGATTTCCTTCCTGATGGCTCAGCAGCACCTGAGCCTGCTGCTGCTTCCTGGAAACACTCTGTCCATCTGCCTCTTTGTACTTCCTGATCTGTCCCAGGCCAGTATTGTTAAGGGGTATGAGCTCTGTCCAGGATTTGAATCCCTGGCCCCTGGACTTGCTCGCAGTAGAACTTGAAATAGTTAACTGTCTCGGGTCCCCTGTGGAAGAGCTATGTCATGGCTTCGGGAATGAAGATGAAGAGAGTGTGGCAAGAGGGCAGCAGTCACTAAATGTCACCTTTGATCATTAATGCCTCCCTTGTATCTTTGGGAGGAAAACCCCACTTTCCTCTCTAAGACTGGTTCTTGTTCAGTTTCCCTCCAGCTCCTTCTTTCCAGTACATTCCCCACTGGGCCACTTTCACCTTGTCCTTCTATGCCCCACTTCACGGCCAGAGAGATAGAGGTGGAGGGTTGTTCCTGCTTGCCTGCCTGCCTGTCTGCCTGCCTGCCGGGAGGCACAGAGTGCAGCCTGCTTTGTGACGTCAGCCGGGTGACGTCAGCTGTCCTCCCTTGGGCACAGAGCCTATCTATCTCACTGGCAGATCACAAATTACTCAAAAACATCAGCTGTGATTTATACTTCTCAAAAATAGCTCTCTCAGCATTCCGCCCAATACTTTAAACACAGTAGGGATTTTAACTCCTATCTCTTATCTGCGAAGACATTGTAGTTTTATATGGACCTTCCAAAATCCTTCTTTCTAAATTGATGCCTGTATTGATCGGTTCTCGAGCCCATACAGGCTTTATAGGAGAAAACTGAGTGAACAGTGCCGGGAGGGCAAACCCCTGGGAACCTTTTGGAATGTGGAGGTATGTACAGAAATAACTAAAAATAATGGGGGTACAGGGAATGATTTAATACTTTAAAAAGTAGCTTGACTTCTTTCCAACCTATGAAGCTATTTTTAAAGTGTTTAGAGTTTTGGTTTTGTGTGTATGTCGTTTTCTGTCCCCATCCTCTCCACCACCCAGGATAAAATGAACACTAAGGGTTCAAGCAACACACCCACCACCCTCACAGTCGACACAGACCTCTGAGCCCCTATGTCCTGGGCCTGCATTCTTTCCCCGTGCCAAGTAAGGAGGACATTAAAGTCAATAGATGGGATATCTACTTTTAAAAAAAAGCTGAGACGTCCTGGTTGGTGAAGTAGCTGTCGTATAAACACAAGAACTTGTGTTCAGATCCCCAGTACCTATGCAAGCAAACAAACAGAACCCCTAAACCAAAACAAATGGACATCGTCATCATCTTTTGTCATCCTTATGCAGGGGGCAGAAGTGGAGACTGGCCAGCCCCTGAAGCTTGCTGGTCAGCCAATCAGTGAGCACTAGTTCAAGGGAATGTCCCTGCCTCACAAAATAAGGTGGGGTCCAACTGAGCCCACTTAAAGAAGTCAGACAGACAGACAGACAGACACATAGACACACAGAGACACAGACAGACAGACAGACAGACAGACACAGACACACACACACACACACACACACACACACACACACAGAGTCTAATCCCATTACTGGTATGCTCAGTTGGAATAAAGGATAGTGTGTGTTTTTCATCAGTATCTGCTTTATCTCATGAAAAATCAGAATTTCTTTTCAACTGACAGTATAATGACTTTTTCTTTTCCAATGGAGTGTCACTGGGTATATCAGCTACACTCTAGGGCAGGGCCTGTCCCCAGGAGTGACCAACACAAAATGAATTCAATGGTATTTTTGTGGACTTTTGTTTTTGTACTGATTTTATTTTTTGTACTATTAATCTGTTGCCTGTTTGTTTAGATTTTCATTTTTTGGGGGTTTTTTTTGGGGGGGGGGAGGTGGGACTTTTTTGTTTGTTTGTTTGTTTGATTGTTTTGTCCTGAGAGAGGGAGGGAGAGTTTCGTGTGCATGAAGTTGGTTGGTAGAGAGAGGTGTAGGATCTGGGAAGAGTTGGGGGAGAGAAGAAACATGACTTAATATATCATATGAAAAAAAATTAATTAAAAATCATACAATGAGAAAGAAAAAAATCAAACAACTTTCTCTTCTAGCCCTAGAGGATGCTAAGGGCCAGGCTGCTTGCATTTTGAGGCTCGGGGTCAGCTTCCTCACTGAAGCACTGTCAACAGCCTGGGCCAGGTGACACATTTGCATGGTGCCATCCTGTGCATTACCCAAGATGCTTAGTGCCGCCCTGGTCCCTGCCACTTGATGCCAGTAATTCTGTCAACCCTCCTCAAATACAATTATCGAAAAATGTCCCCAAATTACCATCTGTCTTGTGGGGGCTAAGATCTTCCTCAAATGAGACCTTCATGGTCACTACAGAAAACTCAGCGATGGTCTGGTTTGTTAACTGTAGAATTTGGGCAGTTTTGGTCAAATGAAGAGTATAACTAACATGTGGGATACATTTGTTTTTGAAATTTGAAATAGTGTTGGTGTTTCTAAACCATGCATAGTTATATAGCAAATTATGATATGTAAATAAAGTAGCTACAAAGTTGAGGCCCTCTTAGCTTCTAAAGGACTTAGATCTGGATGCAACACACACTCTAGGAATACTAGAGTCATTCTTGGGGTATTTTATTTGGGCATTTCAAATGTACAAAGTATAGTCTGGATTATAGTAATAAGTTTATCAAACGAAAAATAGTATTTCTGCAGAACTCTAAGTGGTTTACAATTTTATGAAATTCTATTTGACCTGTGGAGTGCTGGCTCTGCTCGCCAGTTTTCTCTTGGCCAAAGAGCTGCTCCAAGACAGCACTTCAGGAGCTTCAGGGGTAAAAATTGAATGACAAAGTGCTTTGTGCTCTAGTGAAAGGCCACAATTGCTCAGTAATCTTCATGCCTATTAGAAAATATGGCTGCAGACCTGTGATTTAGAGCCCACCTCCAAACAACAGTCTGCATTGTGTTCTTTCCAAAGGCCGCTGCAGAAATTTCATTCCACACCCAAAGACGGTGTCAGCTAAATATGTGTTTGCTGGAAATGTTCAGGCTCCATCCTTGGAAGAAACCTCCTTTGCTGAAGAGTAACTTTATCTTGCTTATTGCCTTTGGGAAAGGGAAAGCACACACTGAAGACTTGCCATGTGCTGTCTACCCAGGAGTCTGAGATAACCTGATGCACTTTCTTGTGATCAGAGGAGGGCAGGTGTCTTCATGGTAGCATGGCCATAGACACAGCATAGCCCAAGGTGGCTCCAAACTTATAATCCTCCTGTCTCCACGTCTTCAGCGTATCTTCCTTGGTGAGGAAAATTGCTTGGAACTGGATAAATGACTGAATATTTGATTTAGACCAGATGAGGTCTTGTTAATACCTAACCATCGGATGTGTTTCTAGCACATGTGAGTAGGCGGAAAGCTACAGAAGCCGTCAACGTTGTCTTCAAGGCCAGAGAAGAGCAGACCGTTATAGACAGTTTGAGGACAAAGGCAGGAGAAAATGAAGCCATTTCCAGTTTTCACTTTTACACATTGAGTGGTTCTAGTTCCTCCCCATTTCCCAGATGATATAAGAATGCCTTACATCATACAGAGCCTGCCACATGATTTCTCTTTTAAAAACATTATTATTTACCTTTATTTCATGTTGGTTGGTATTTTGTCTGAATTTATATCTGTGTGAGGGTGTAGGATCCCCTGGAACTAGAATTACAGACAGTTTTGAACTGCCATATAGATGCTGGGAATTGAACTCAGGACCTCTGGAGAGCAGTCAGTGCTCTTAACTGCTGAGCTATTTCTCCAGCCCACTTTTCTTCTTTTAACAAAGGGAAGGCTTATGTCAACCATGCATGAGAAACTTTACCTTTCAAACAATTCAAAGGATTATTAGCAATAAAGAATCATAAAATTTATATGTGTTTTAAATTTTCTTTTAGGCTTATTTATTTTATGTATATGATTATTTTGCCTGCATGTATGTATGTGTACCATATGGATACCAGGTACCTTCAGGGGTCAGAAGAAGGTGTTGGGACCCTAAGAACCAGAATTACAAATGGTTGTGAGTCCCCATGTGATAAACCCAGGTCCTCTGCAAGAACAAGTGCCCTTAACTACTTAGCCATCTCTCTAGTCCCTATACATTTTTTTAAGATAGAATACTATTGTATATATAATAGAGCACACAGTTGTATAAATATAGCTTTATTGAGCAGTGAAAATACTCATGTGACTTGCTTTAAGATTTTATTTTTTATTAGTTCTTTGAGATTTTTTTTTTTGTTTTTGGTTTTTTGAGACAGGGTTTCTCTGCGTAGCCTTGGCTGTACTGAAACTCACTCTGTAGACCAGGCTAGCCTCGAACTCTCGAACTCAGAAATCCACCTGCCTCTGCCTCCCAAGTGCTGGGATTAAAGGCGTGCGCCACCACCGCCCGGCTCTTTGAGAATTTCATACTATATATTTTAATTGTATTCACACCAACTCCTCCCAAATCCACTCCCTAGCCCCCAATTTTGTGTATTTATTTATTTATTTATTTATAATCTGTTGACTCTCAGTTTGTGCTGATCGCTGATTGAATAGGGCCATCTGCTGGGGCCCTATCTACCAGGTTTAATCTACCAGGAGCCATACCCTTAAAGAAAGCTGACCGTCTTCCCCCAGTAGCCTCACCTCTGCTGACCGTCTTCCCCCAGTAGCCTCACCTCTATGGCTCCTCAGATAGGGGCAGAGGCTCATGAATCCCTTCCTGCTCCATGACAGCGTGTTGGCTGGCTTGATTTGTACAGGATCATGAGTACAGAGATCCTGCACTCTGTTTTGGTCTGGCCTTCCCCAGTCTCTGGCTCTTACAGTCTGCTACCTCTTCTACCATGGTCACTGAGCCTTAGAGAGGGGGTGTAATAGAGATGCCCCATTGAGCTCTCTGCTGACATTTATTGTCTACACTTTGACCAGTTACGATTTTCTATGTTAACCACCATCCACTACACCAAGAAACTTCTCAGATGATGCATGAGAATTATGCTTAATCTACTGGGGTAGACGTACAAATTTAGAGGGCAGTTTGATACTGTATCCATAAAGTAGAATATGACAACAACAATAGGTATACCTCCAGGGCCTGTGAGCTCCCCAATCATGGGTTCATGGCTATACTTATAGCACCAGACATGCATTTCCTCCTAAGGTGGACTTTAAATCAAGCCAATATGGTTACCCCAATAGCATTTGTACCGTTATTACACATATGTGCACATCTTGACACTCGTCAGAACTGCAGCTCACCAGGTTCACAGCTGGATAAAATTATTAAAAGTTCCTGCCAGCAACCTGCATAGCATCCTCCAGTACTGTGAAAGCCAGCCAGGAGGGAAGAAGCTACAGTACAAACTTAATTGTTCCATGTCTGTGACCAGTTTGTGTGGAGTCTTCAGCAGTACGGTGTTAACTATCTAGTTCTAGTGGACAAACCAGAGCAATGGCAGGATCCTGTATTTCGGGAGTGTCTCCAGGACAGTATGATTTACTTCAGTATATTTTATTCACTTTATTGTAGCAATATAAATCTGAACCTGCAATACCTCCCAAGATATATCTGTACTTCGAATCTTGAGAAGGAACACTAGCCTCAAGCATCAGGATTCCTGGAATCTAGTCTCAGCTTTCCCACAAACTAGAGGTCCAACTGCAGACAAGTCACCTTACTTTTCTAGGTCCTAGCATCCTCTTTTGTCCAGTGATAGAAGTGGGTTTTGTGGTTTAAGTATCCAAAACTAATTCCTCCACTCTTTGAAACCACACAGTGCCATAAAACAGCAGGATAAAATAATTTATACAAGTGATCTGGTTTTACAAATCATATTTCAGTTATATTTATTGGAAGATTCAAGCATAGATGAATGACATTTGGCATGAGAAAACCTTTCTATCTGAAATCCTTAATTATACACTTTAGGTAGCTTGTAACTTGGACGTGTCAAAGGACACCGCATTGTCAAATGACACATGATGGAGATAGAAGTTTGCTGCAGCTTGTTCATCTGTGGATGATTGGCTTGTGTCAGAGGCGTAGCATCCAGATTTTCAGCAGAGAGTGCTCTAAAAACCTGAGTCCTAGCTGGGCAGTAGTGTTGGGCTGCACACCTTTAATTCCATCACTGGAGAGGCAGAGGCAGAGAGGTAGAGATACAGAGAGAGAGAGAGAGGGAGAAGGAGAGGCAGAGAGGCAGGCAGAGGCAGGCAGAGGCAGGCAGAAAGACAGAGAGGGAGAGAAACAGAGAGACAGAGGGACAGAGGGACAGAGGGACAGAGGGACAATGGCAAAGAGACAGAGAGACAGACAGAGGGAGAGAGGCAGAGAGACAGAGGCAAAAGCAGGTGGACCTCTGAGTTCAAGAAAAGCCTGGTCTACAGAACAAGTTCCAGGACAGCTAGGGATACACAGAGAAACCCTGTAAACAAACAAACAAACAAACATAGATAGATAGACAGACAGACAGACAGACAGACAGACAGACAGACAGACAGACAGATAGATAGATAGATAGATAGATAGATAGATAGATAGATAAAAGAAAACCTGAGTCCTATCTTTAAAGGACTCGTGTCCATTTCCTACAGAGACAAGTCCATTGTCACTGACCACTCTCAATGGGAAGCATGAGAACCATAGGTGCTTACATGTTGGCTTTGTTTCAAGACTTTGTTTAGAGTTAAATACTATTGCCACTCTGGGGGTAAGGTCTTTGTTTTGTGTGTTTGTTCACATATGCATGTATGTGACAGTGCATGTGGAAACCAGAAGTCCACATCAAGTGTCTTCCTCAGTTTCTCTCCATCTTAATTTTTGAGACAGAGCATTTTTCAACTTGTACTTGCTGATTTGCCTTGACTGACTGGCCAGCAAGCCCCAGGGATCTGTCCATCTCCACCTCCCCAGAGCTGGGATCATAGCTATATGCCACCACGTTCAGCTTTTACATGGATGGCGGATCCTCATACCTGCATAACAAACAATTCATAGACTGAGCCATCTCCTCAGTTCTCACAGGCGTAGCTAGCTTCTTGTGAGACAGAGTTTCATATATTCCAAGCTGGCCTTGAACTCACTCTGCAGTTGAAGATGACCTTGAATTTCTTACCCTCTTGCCTCAGTCTCCTGAGTACTGAGGTTAGCTGTGTGTACCACCACTCCTAGCTTGTGGGATGCTGGGGGTAGAAGCAAGGGCTTTGTGCATGCGCGGCAAACACTTTACCAGCTGAGCTGTATCTGTGTAGGATACTGTGTAGGATACTGTGTAGCTGTATCTGTGTAGGAAGGGCAAAGGAGAGCACTGTTCATCCTCCTGTTACTCTCCACCTTTTCCCTAGAGACAAGGTCCCTCACGGAACCTCGAGTTCACTGGTTTTCTGGCTAGGTTGGCTGGCCAGCTAGCCAAAGTGATTCTGTCTCTGTGTCCTACCTGACTCCACAAGCACTGGCAATGAAGGCTCACATAACTACACCCAGTTTTCTACATGGGTGTGAGATCCAAATTCAGGCCCTCATATTTACACAGCAAATGTATTTTCCCACTAAATCTCCTGAGCCCAGAATGGATCTTTTTTGTAATATGATTACCTGTTTTGCCTATATGTATATTAACTACATATTATGGATATATCTATAATACCTATTGATAATTATTGCTACTGTTGTTGTGGGTGATACCTGTTATGAATGATTTAAGATTATTTTTAGCTGTGGTAAAGCACACATAAAGCTCACCAGTCTAACCACTGAATTCAGTGGTATTTAGTGGGTTTACAGCATTATACAGTCATCATCACCATCTAAGCCCAGAAGTCACCATCTTGAAGACCTGAGACTTTGCTCAGTAACTACACATACTCTGTTCCTTTACAGCTTTGTGTTATTGGTATCACAAAGTACCTCTTCCTATTTATATTTTATAATAGGTTTTAATGCTTTTCTAGTTAGTCCAGCTTAATAACTTGCCAAGGACATCAAAAAAGGCCTGTGTAATGAGAATGCTGAAATTCAGAAGATGGAGAGGAAAACGGGAAAAGGAACTTGTATGGCTGCGCCGACCTTGTGGATGATGTGGAACTTATAAATAAGGGGACATCTTTGGAGCATTGGGGGCAGAGAAGTGAAATGGCTGAAGTTGTTTTAGGGTCATGGGGATGCCATGGAGGATTGACTGCATAGCAGGCAACGGGGGGACAGCTGGGTAATACTGAAGGTGACTTGGCTACAGGGCTGTCAGGGCCAGTGGCTCTAATGGTTGGAATCTGGATATATTTTGAAGGTGAAGCCCACAAGACTCGCTGATGATTGGGTTTGAGGTGGGAGAAAAAGACAGGAATCAAGGCGGGCCTCATAGTTTGGGGGTTGAACAACCGGAGGGATGAAATTGCCATTCCTTGATGTGGAGACAGAGGAGGAGGAGATGAGAGACGGAGGAAATGAGGGGTTCTGTTTCAATCATGTTACATTTCACAGTCTATTAGAGATCCAATTGAAGATGTCAAACAGGCTGTCGAATACGCAAGTCTGGATTTCAGGGAGAAAATGGGGCTGGAGTCAGACATTTTAGAGATGATATGCAGATGACATTATAAGCTATGAGTTTGAATTGAACTTTCCTAGGACAAGGAAAAGGTTACAGTCATGGACCCTAAGGCATGTCAGTGTTCAGTAGTCAAGGGGAAGACCCAATTATGGAAATTAGGACAGAACAGCCAATGAGGGAAGAGATTAACAGTAGTTGGTGTGGTCTCGTGAGAGGCACGTCAATGCAGTTCCTCAGGAAGAGGAGTGACCAGTTGTGTCTAAAGTGGCCATGGGATTGAACATTATATTTAGCAGTGGCTTATGCTGAGATGAACCTGGAGACACCACAGTCTGCATCTGTCTCATGACATGACAAGGTAGGGACATGAGTATCAAGCAAGTCCACTTCATTTTATTGCTACAGTAATTTGGCTGAAGTTTTTCAAACACCATTTGCCTCGTGTTCGTCTATGAACTAAGAGTGACCAAAATGAATCTCATCATGGCTCTGGACCTCAACACAGGTTAGTAATCTAAGAGTGGCACTTAGGAATTCCTGGGCTGAGTCTCCTAAGTCCTAGGGCTCTGGTCTCAGATACCTATGTACATTTTCAAACCGGGGCCCTTTTTTCTCTTCACCTAAGCCTGGTATTGAGAAGCTGGTTCTTTATGCTCTCTATCGTTCCTTCTTAAAAATCAATGCTTTATTTCTTGATAGAAAACTATCTTCCCTGTTCCTGTCTTCCCAGCTACATAAAGAATCCCTTCTTAACAGGATGCTAAACACACTTCAGGAGGTTGTTGCTAATTTTCTGAATATTCTCTTTTGAATTTTCCAAGAAAATAGGCAGTTTTGTTCTGCACTAGAATGACGAACGGTCTTGTTTTTGTACAGTCTCTAACTTATCATTAACTCACCTTACATTCAACAGTCAGATAGATAGATAGATAGATAGATAGATAGATGATACATAGATACAGAGATAGATAGATACATACATACATAGATACATACATACATACATACATAGAAAGAAATACATAAATATAATCTGCTGACTCCATTTAGTGTTGCTTTTTAAAAAAAAGATTTATTTATTTTATGTATATGAGTACACTGTAACTCTCTTCAGACACACCAGAAGAGGGCATTGTATCCCATTACAGATGGTTGTGAGCCACCATGTAGTTGCTGGGATTTGAACTCAGGACCTCTGACAGAGCAGTCAGTGCTCTTAACCACTGAGCCATCTCTCCAGCCCTTAGTGTTACTTTTATGTGGATGTTTTTAGGGCTGACCACTTAATATTAGATAACCAGTTAAAGAGCTCTTCCCTGGGGAAGACTGATTCTTTCTCTCAGCAGTAATTGTCTGTAGCCCTTCATCCAGAGATGGGGCCTTGTGAGAGTGTTCCCATCCATAGCCAATAGTTATTTAACAAAGATATTTAGTACACTGTTATGGGCACTGTGAAGTATCTTCACCCCCACAGGCTTATGTGTTTGAACACTTGATGTACAGCTTGTGGCTGTTTGGAAGATTCTGGAATCTTTGGGGTAGGAGGTATGGCTTTCAGAAGTGGATCAGAAGGATGGGCCCAGCTTTTCTGCACCTACTTCTGACCCAAGGTTTCTGTTTCCTAACCCATCAAGATGAGTAGGGTAGGCTGCGCTGCGCAGACTGACTGACCACTACATAGACCGATGTCCTCTTAAACCATGGGCTAAAATAAACCTGTCCTCATGTGAATTGCTTCTGTCCAGTATTTTGTCACAATGAGAAAAGTAACAAACACATTGAGTCTCTAAAAAGGTTTCCTTTTCAGGAACCTTTACTGTGTCTTAGTAGAGATTGCATCCAGAGACAGGGTGAGAAGACCTCACAGGAAAGCATGAGCATGAGGTAAATGTTTCCCGAGAAGGGAAACTTTAGATGGGGCTGGAGCCTTAACAGGTAGAGAAGATAACTTACTCAGCAAAGAGCTTACCTTGCAATTGTGAAGAGCTGAGTGTAATTCTTAAACTCATGGAAAAGCTGGGCGTCTGATACAGACCTAAAATATAGGTGCTGGGAAGGTACAGGGGGTGGATCCCTGGATCTGGGTGTGGCAGAGGGGTGGGTCCCTGGAGCTGGGGGTGGCCACCCAGCCCAGTAAGAGCCTTAAATCATCTCAAAATTCAAAACTATGGTGCCTGACAGCCAATACCAAAGATTGTCCCTTGCTTCCACATGCATGTGCACATGAATCTGTGTAAGTGCATGTGTGCCCGTGTGAGTGAGTGCATGCATGTGTGAGTGTGAGGTAGAAAGAATTTAGTGTGCAATTTGAGATCATATTTAAAGATAACATTAAACCTGGCTCTCATGCTACTCCCAGGTTAGCCTCGAGAGACCAGATCGATGTCAGATAGCTCTCGCTATATTGTGGATATAAGAGACGCAGTTCCAGGGGTCTGTGGCATAGTTTGGGATTACCTTTTAGGAGAGTGTTAATGGGGTAAGAGTGTGGAGTGTAATAAGGTAAGAATTTGGAAATAAGTTACCTTGATTTATACACTCATGTTTATGAATGCACAAGGTACTGAGGACATATCAAACAGATAAAAGGGCTAGCGAGATGGCTTGTCAGCTCAAGGCACCTGAGTGTGACCCCTGCGACCTACACAGTAGGAGAGACCGACACTCCCAAGCTGTCCTTTGCCATCTATAGATAGCCATGTCATATACACACATTTTTTTAAATTAAAAAAAAAACTTGATAAGATCCCAATGTCAAAATTTATGTAACAATGAATTTCAAAACTGAATTTCTGTGTCCTTCGTGTGATCAAATTACAGATTTGAGAGAGAATTCTGCACCATCAGAAGGGATATAGATACTTTTAGAAGTTTTCTTGTAGAAGGGAGGCGTAGGGGGCCTGGAGAGATGGCTCAGTGGTTAGGTGCACTCACTGCTCTAACCAAGAAAGTCCTGAGTTCAATTCCCAGCATCCACATGACATCTCACAACTTTCTGATGCCATCTTCTGGTGTGCAGATGTACCTGCAGACAAAGTACCGTATACATAGAGTACATAACCACACAGAAGAGAGACATAAAGAGCTTTGGTGCAGCAGAGATGGCACTGTGGCCGTGGAGACAGAGACTGGTACAAGCACAAGCCAAGGAACAGTTAGAGCCACCAGAAGCTGTGTGGAGCAAGTAACAGGTTCTCCCCCAGAACCAGGAGGGATCCCAACCCTACTGACACCTTGACATTTATTTGTGACCTCTAGAACCACGAGACAATACATGTCTGCTGCTTTCAGCCAGCAAAGTAGCAGTGGCCTTTATAAGTGCCACAAGCCCCCAATATAGGCAACGCTAGTCCTTATGTGAATGGAGGAACCCGTGCCTTAATCAAAGAGATCTGATTTGTAATTCTTGAGGAAGTCCCATTCAGAGCATAATTGTAATCTAGCAGCAGTTACTTGGCACCCTGTGTAGAGGAGAGGTCCTTGGGTGGAAGTAGGCACTTTGCCCCAGAACATAGAGAAACCAAAGAACCATCAGTCTGCAGTGAATACCACAGGCACCGTGAGGCCTGGAGACATGCTCTGCTGAGGGACAGGGTGCAGTACATCACTGGGCTTCTTCATGGTCTGGTCCCGCCCCATTCACTTTAATTCAGCTTGCTGATGTCTGGCCGTGGGCCATTTCTCTCCATCATAAGCACTGGGAAGCCTAAAAAGAACCCTGATTATTTTCTTGCACACACACAGAAGAAACAAACAAGCAGCCTTGTTTTCTTTCTTACGAAGTTGGGGATTTGATTAGTGTGACTTCTTCAGTAGCTATGCTGAGGTTGATTTAGCTTCAACAGCAACAAAACTAGAGTCCACACTACTACACTTGGTACATGTGTCAGGGTAAAGCCACACAAGGAACCTTTAGTGCACAGATACCACTTAATGGCACTACAGATCCCTTTGTGTACCTTTAGGGGACAGAAAACTCCCTCAGAATCTAGGGTATGAATTTGTTTTTTTTCTTGGGACTTACCTATAGTCTTCCTCTTGTACCCTTTTGACTACCTCTTTGCTACTTTCCTGTACAGCTGTGAAGTGTGTCGAACATTGCTTGATAAACCCCAAAGGCTGAAAACAATGGAATTTTTTTCTTTATACAGTCCTGAGAAATGGAAGTCCAAAGTCAAGGAGTTATCAGGGTCATACACCTGCCCCATCCTCTTGGAATTCCTTCCTTGTATTTCTTTCAATCATGCTGGCTGTGCCTTGGCTGGGGGTTACCTGGGTCCAGCCTCTGCCTTGTGGTGGTTTCTCCCTGCTTCTGTTCTGTGTAAGGGTAGGTCATTGTTTGGTATCCAGTTTGACTCAGCATTACCTCATTGTACTGAATTATGTCTGTAAAGACATTGTCAGGTCGCTCTCTAAGGTCTTGAAGGGGCATCTTGAAGGAAGACAATTCAGTTCACCACAGATCCTAAGGTTAGGAAATTTCCAGTGTCTGTAGTGACTAGGTAAAGTAAATCATCTTTATTTGTTAGTGTAAAAGCATGAGGAAGCCTGAACAGAGAGAGCACCATGTCTGCCATGAGCCATCTCTGTTTAAGGTCAGGTTCCACACTCGGGACAGCCACCCATCTCCAGCTCTCCTGCCTTCCTCTAACTGAAACTACTCCAGCAGGACTGTTCTCTGCAGATGGATCCAGGTCCCATGTCACCTGCTGTTTCTGCTGACACGGCCACCTGTCTCCTGGCCCAGGGCCTTCATTGCTCTGTAGTTCTCAGTGGACATTTTGGGGATCATTCCAAAGGCTCCTTTTCTCCAGTTAGGACATATTTCTCTTTAAAGGACCATCCCCCCTGAACCCTTCCTCCTGTGTTCACTTGAGTCACCTTGCTATCTTTGCATTTGGGTTTTGAGCTCTGAAGTGCTCCAGAAGGCACGTTTCCACGTCACTTGTGACTAATGCCATGCCACTGGCTATATGGGCAAGTCATTGACCTTATCTGGTTAACTGGTGTTGGGTTCTTTCTCTTTGCAAGGAAATTTCCCTTCATTTCCTGTTTTGTAATTTCAGTTACCCACAGTCAAAGAAATAGTAAAGGAGAAATCCAAGAATATAAACACTTTGTAAGGAATTTTTTTAGATTTATTTTATATATATGAGTACAGTGTAGCTGTCTTCAGACACACCAGAAGAGGGCATCAGATCCCATTACAAATGGTTGTGAGCCACCATGTGGTTACTGGGAATTGAACTCAGGACCTCTGGAAGAGCAGCTGCTGCTCTTAACTGCTGAGCCATCTCTCCAGTCCCCAGTTTGTAAGTTTTAATTGCATGCTGTTCTGAGTATCATAATGAAATTCTTCGCATCCCACACCATCCAAGCCTGGATGTGAAGCATCCCTTTGTCCAGCTTATTTACCCTGTCCATGCTACCCTGCCGCTAGTCTCTTAGCCATAAGCTTTTCAGAGTAATTGTCTCAATATCACAGTGTTTGTATCATTGTTTTGCTCAATAATGCTCTCAAAGTAGTGATTTGAAGTGAATTCTAATATGCCAAAAGAAATACTGATAAGTGGTTCCTTAATTTAAAAAGTGGACATTTGCCATAGGTATATATGTATAGAAAAAACACATCAAATAGGGATTTGGTGCTACTATTCAGTTTCACGTGTGCAGTATGGTGAGGATTGTTAGAATGTGTGCACTATGGTGAGGGTTGTTAGACCCCATCCTCCACTACTACAATTTGTTCCGTAGCCACATATGATATTACATTCTGTGCTCTCAAACTGTTGTGTCTCCTGTCACATACCAGGATATCCTGTAACAGGTTAAACCTGCACTGTAGACGTTGGGGATTTGCCCCCTTACACCACATCTCTGCTCACTGAGGATGACACCCCAGCCATACTAGAACAAGATGCTCAAGTGATTCTGGATCCCAAGTTGCCATAGCTCCTTGTGGTGTCTGACAGTCTCAATTCCAACTCGAGATTCAGCCACTGTCAATACTGACCTGTGTGAGGTTCTTAGCTTCCCTAAACCTGAGTGTGCATGTCCTCAACACAGTTTCTGTGAGATCTCGGTGACCTGTTGAATGTCCATCAGAGCTTCCAACACAGCCAGTTACAGCCACATCTGCCCACAGTGATTCACGCACCATCCATGGCATGGCCGATGAGGTGCTGTCTTACAGCACCAAGCAGGTTCAAGAAAATGCCTTCTGGATCACGTGACTATAGCAGCATCCTCCCACCAGGAAGTGTTTTATTCCTGGTATATCCCCCTACTTCTCATCCCTTTCTTTTATTTCAAAGAACGATTGCTGCTTGCTTCTCCAGACTGATCACCTTTGTGCCCTGAGTCCTGTCCATTCCCACCCGGGCAGAGCCTGAGGTACAGTTTCCATCACATCTGCATTGATTGTATCCACTAAACAAACTCTATTTGTGCCTTTGCTTACAAGCACGCCCAGCCCAGCCCTGCAGCCCACTTAACATTCTGTTTAGCCTGGGGAGGATATGATCAAAACACACTGTACAAACCTCTAAATGCTCAGAGAACTAATAAAATTTCAATAAATAAGCAAATAATTTTAAAAATTTATAGATGCGACGTGTAGATAGATCTTCCTTCCCCAGAGCCATCAACCTTTGTGAACTCTTTTAACATTTATCAATTGAACAAATATATATCGTGTGAACACTAACAGACACAATGGAGGGTCCAGGGAGCCGTCAGAGTGCTTGAGAAGGGACTGCACAAATGTCTTGCAGCATGGTCTCAGTCAAGAGCCTCAGCTGCCTCTGGTCTGGTGCTTGCCTTATCTTCTTCATGCAGGTCATCCCGGCTTCTCTTCCCAGCTCAATTTCATTTTCTTGAACAGCCTTTTGGTCACAGCACGTCACCTGATTAGCTCATCTCTTTTAGATCCCGTGGCAAACATGGCTTTTTGAAGGGACCGTGCGTTGCCTCGTCCATTATTCTTGTTCCAAATACAACTTGGTTTCTAGCTTTCTCCCTACAATCACTGGGCTGTCTTGAGTGTATCTCTGTGGTGTCTGTGGTGCCGGGGATCGAACCTGGGACCTCATACATACTAGGCAAGTACTCTTGCACTGACTTATTTCTCCAGCCCTCAGCTGTATTTTTCACTCCACACAAACCCTTATGGGAACAGGGATATGTTTTAACTTTCCTTTCTATGGTCTTCTCCCAGCATGCTGTCTGGTAGTGGCCAGTCATCAATGATACAAGAACCGGCAGGGCAGAGGACATCTTGTCAGAGTCAGTCAAGTGGAGAAAAGAAAAGAATGTGTTATGGCATTTGGAGCAGAGTCTTATGGTCGAGTCCCTGTGTGTTTGGAGAGCAGTGGACTCAGAGAAGTGGGTACAGAGATAAAACACCACAGAGGTGAAACACCTCTGCAAACGCACAGAGGGATCAGAAATGCATATAAGAGGAAATGGCACCCTGGCAAAGGGAAGGCTTATCCAGGGACAGAAACGAACTCCATGTGTCCAGAACTCTGTAGGCTGAGGCAGGAGAAGCATGAGGTCTGGGCTATCCTGGGCTACATGGCAAGACATATTTAAAAGGCGGGGGGGGGGGGGGAAGGCTACAACCCACAAAACAAACCGAAAACCAAGTTCATGAGTGGGAGAGTTTTGTTAGTGAGCCTGGAGAAAAGGGAACTTGTAGGGAAACCGCTAAGATGAGCTGGGGCACATTGTTAACTGTGCAGTGACGGCCTGGCCGATTTCCTGTGGAACAGACACTGGAGAGAGCCAGAGAGGCGTCTAGTAGAGACGTGCTGTGATCCGCTTTGCATTTTAAAGGCTGTTTTAGGCACAGCGAGCTCTCATACGTGGCTGGTGTGTTAGGAATGGTGGGACTATTTTAGAGAGCTGTTTGGCGGCTTCTTAACAAAGCGAAGCAGAGATGTCCAAAAACCTGACAGTTCTAGAGGTATTTACTCCAAACTGTTAAACCCATATAACCAAAAAAAGACTTACGCAAAAGTGTTCATAATGCATTTTTGGAAAAACTAAAGCTGGAAATAGGTGAATTTTTCATAAGCAGGTGAATGGGAAAGAAACTGATAACCATCTATGCAGCTATACATGACTGCAATAGAAGCTGAGGCCTTAGTTCACAGATGTTAAGGAACACACACACGCACGCGCACACGCACACGCACGCACGCACGCGCACACGCACGCACACACACGCGCACACACGCGCACACGCACGCACACGCACGCACACACGCATGCACGCACGCACACACACGCGCACGCACGCACACACACACGCACACACACGCGGACACGCGCACACGCACACACACGCACGCACACACGCACACACACACGCACACACACGTGCACACAGTGCACACGCACGCACACACACGCACGCACACGCACGCACACACGCGCACACGCATGCACGCACACACGCGCACACGCATGCACACACGCGCACACACGTGCACATGCACACACACACACGCGCACACGCATGCACACACACGCACACACACGCACACACACGCACACATGCACACACACACACGCACGCGCACACACACGCACCCCTCTCCTATCTAACCCCATTTATGTAGTGTTTAAAAGCAGCTAAACCCATATATAGTGCTAGAAATCAGAATGGCAGCTGCCTCTGGGGATGTGTGGCCTGGCTACAGAGTCATGAAGGAATGTTCTGGAAAATGGAAATGTTTTAATATGATACTTATTTCCTCTTTCGCTCTCTCATCCCCCCTCTCTCCCTTCCCCTCTCCCTCCTTCTCTCTCTCTCTCCCCCTCCCCCTCTCTCCCCCTCCCTCCCCCTCCCTCCTCCCTCTCTGTGCGTATCCACATGTCTCCCGTGTGTGAGCGCAGGCATGCACGTGCCATGACATGCATATAGAGGTTGGAGAACCACCTTGGTTGTTGGTCTTTGCCTTCTTCCTTGTCTGAGACAGGATGACTGAGTTGTTTGCTGCTGTATCCCCCGGGCTAGCCAGCCCTGAGCTTCTGGGATTCTCCCATCTCTGCCGCCTATTTTGCCACAGGAACACTGGGTTTCGTGGGCTACCGTACGTGGTTTTATGTGAGTTCTGGGAATCTGAAACCTGTGTGGCAAGTGCTTTACACACTGAGTGGTCTCTCTGGCCAAGTGTTTTACAAGTCGAGCGGTCTCTCCGGCCAAGCGCTTTACAAACCGAGCGGTCTCTCCAACCCATGTTTTAAATCTTAATGGGGTTCATAGCTCTGCTCATATTCTTTAAGCTGCACACCTCTAATGCATGTGAGTGTATGAAACGTACTCTTCAGTTTTTAGAAAACAGTAGAGAAATACGTCCTTGGAATCACTGTCGGGAAGGGTAGAAAGACATGCAGAGGTGGTAACAATGTAACTGAAAACTGCAGGCCTAGAATCGAACAGTTACAGTGCGGTAGGAAAGGGGGATGGAGTCTCTGGATTATTAAGGTGAAAGAATTCAGAAGACTTCATAGATTGGCTAGCGGAGCATTGAGGAAACGTTGGTGGTATGGGTCTAGTTGGTATAAAAAAATGTTTTAGGAGGGAACTTTCTGTGCCGAATTTCAGAACAGCTGAGGTTGATGTATCTTGTGGGTGTCTACGAGTCTAGTGGGCGCTGAGACTCAGGAGGTCTCTGGGTCAGAGGTACAGCCAGATGGAGATGAGCACGGAGGTAGCAGCGAAGCATGAGGAGAGTGTGTAGATTAAGCAGAGACAGTAGCTAAAAACAGTCCTGGAAACCTTGACATTTAAAGGGCAGGAGAAAAAGGAAACCCCTGAAGGAATTTGAAAAGATATCAAAACGTCTGTCAAGCAGCCAAATAAGGGCCAAGCGATTCAATACAGAGTGCTGTAGAACACACCCTGATCCCCAGTGCTGTAGAACACAACAGGGGTTTTCCTTACTGCCCACCTCCAGCCCCATTAACCAAGCCTCGCTGGTCTCCTCCATTCCTTCCTTGTGCTATGAGAATGTCTGTCCTGAAGGTCGCAAAGCCCTCAGGTCTCTGCATGGGTGACTCCTCACGACTGTACCATCTACTTCTGCTCTGTAGCCTTTCACAGTCTCTGTAAAATGCTTTCCCTTGGCATGTGTGACCTGAATAGGTCCTTGTTAGCCTCATCAGGACACCCCTCCTTGCCTCTGAACACAGTCAGTTCCTAAGTGTCCTCCCTCTCATGTCTAGCCTGTGCTAGGTGCTGAAGATGAGTGCGTGGAGAGCGGGCCTGGCGTCTTAGGAGCTGACAGCATAGTTAGAGAAAATGAAAAGAAATGGCTTCAATAGCATAGTATGGTATAAAGTTATTAGCAAGGGTGTCCTGGAAATACAGAGGGGCCATCCAGGCTAGGGAGGGGCTCAGCCAGTCAAAGTACTTGCCAGACAAACATGAGCCCCGAGTTCAGAGCCACATAAACAGTTGGGTGTAGACTGGGATTGCTTGGTGGGTAGAGGGAGCACATGGTGTCAGGCCTGGGACCTGCCTGGCAAAAGAAGAGAACTAGTAAGTTGACTTCCAAATACACTCCTTAATGTGGTGGTCTGAAATCCTGGTGCTGAGGAGGCAGAGAGAAGCCAACTTCTCATTCTCACAGGCCAGCCAGGCAAGCTGAATCAATGAGCTCTAGGCCAAGGGAGAGACCCTGTCTCCTAAAATTAGGTGGAGAGCAATCAAAGAACACTCACACTCACGTGTGCACACACACAAACACATAGAACCATACACACATACAGTAACATATACGTATGTGTAACCATACACACAGTGAATTAGGAACAAAACAATAAAGACAAAATCATAGCGACGTGAATTAACAGCGAACTGAGCTTGGGCAGAGACCCCAGATCATCAGCTATAGCTGCAGAATGTGTGAGTTAAGGTGACACTGGTGATTAGCTGTGTAAATGGAGGGAGAAAACGAAGCCACAAAGTATTATGGATAAAACTAAAGAGTTTAATTATTTTTCTAAGAGCAGTTGGGAGCCAGCTTGGATCCTGATTAAAGTGAATGGTCAGCAGATTTGGGGAGCAAAGGGGATAAGTTGCTGAAGGAAGGACAGATGGGCAGAGGAGGCTGGGGGTACCGCGCCCAGAGAGGATGCTGTCCCGGTAATCTAATGAGAAACAATGAAGATTTAGAATTAAAGGAACAGTGTGAAAAGAGAGGGTGAAACTCCAGAGTCACATCCAATACAGCTTTGAGAGGATCTAGCAGCCAGCAAGGGGTGGGGGTGGTGGGGGAGATGTGAAGGAAGGAAAGGGTGAAGGCCCCATCACAGGTGGTACATGCCTATAACCACAGTGATGGGAGGGGGGACTGGAAAGATCCAGCCGCTCTTGGGCAAGTCTTTAAAATTAAGGTGGCAAACTATTGAGGCAGATACTCAATGTCTCTTGCCTCTAGACACACATAGATAGGCATGCACACACGCACACATTTGGACAGGCTGTGCTTTTTGGTTGGTGCTTTGTGCCAGTGTCTAGGGTTGCCGGAACCATTGTGCTAGAGGAACCATTTCCGAAAGCCCACAAGGGGAATGACCTTCAGTGAGCAGAGGTCGGACCTTAAATCAGAGTGGTACTGAAGGGTTCTGAAGAGGAAGCAAAGGCCTGGAAAAGATTTCAAAGGAAAAGAACAGAGTTTAGGTACATGGAGAAGCAAATGGAGAGTCATAAGATCCCGAGGTTATCAACAGTGTCAATTGCTATACATATGAATAGAATTAAAGATGCCCACTGGGTATGGAAATTCACCAAACACAGGAAGATTACTTTCAGTGCTGGGAGTGAATGGAGAGTATGATATTGGAATAGAGAGAGAAAAGCTGGAGAAGGCGGCTGGCTGTAAAATACAGTCACTTCGGCATGCAAAGACTCAGAAACGTTCCTTTCTGTATAATTTGCCAAAAGCACCTTTACTTGAGGATATACCCCAGCAAAAATAAAATGAGCCCAACAAAGACGACAAAGGAATAAAACCAAAACAAGTAGTCCAGGTCAGGATGACAGTTGATCCACAAAGTAATGTGTCTGAAATTGACCATTTAACAGGAAAATTGGGGATTTTAATGATCATACTATACTTTTTATAAAAAACATCCATTTCTACTTTCCATTTTTTAAAAAAATCAATGAGAATCCTGTGAGGGAAACCTGTGGAAGAAATTGCAGACTAAATATGAAGCAAATTAAAATGTAGCATACTCCTCAAGCTAAAGAGCTGGCTTTAATAGTGCTTGCTTCAAAGTATAAGGACTGAATTCAGATCTTGGACATCGGCGTCAGAATTTGGGTGTGGTCATAAGCACTTGTAACCCTGGTGTAGAGACAGGAGGATTACTGGGACTTGCTGGATGGCCCAAACAACCTCCCCCACCCCAAACTACCAAGCTCCAGATGAACAATAGAGCAGGGTACTTCACATTCTTCCCTGGCTCCTGTGTGTATGCCCATGAACATACAAGCACACATACACCGCACATACGTATCTGCCCACACAGATACAGAGTGGCATGATTTTGAACATCATGATAGAAAAGGAAAAGGGAAACATACCCTGGACTTTCTGCATCTGAGGATTCTGTGGGTTCAGTGAAACAGTGCTATATTTCCATGCTGCCACGATTTACTGACACTATGTGATTTTGCAGGGAATATAATAATGAAAATGCTATTTGTTGTTTTTCAGTTTGGAGCCATTGCATTAGCAACTTTGCAAAGTATACAGAACTTTAATTCTGGAAGTGTCTAAGTGGTTCAGATGTTGCTATGAGAACAAGTATTAACACAGCTAATTAACACGGGAGTGCTGGTCAGGGCATGGACAGCAGAACCGTAATCTTCATCACACCAGTGCCAGGTTCTAGCCACCACTCCGATGTTGACAGGGCATTGGATTCATAGCACTGCTAAGAGTTAGGTTCTTTATTTCCATTTTCCAGGTAAACAAACTGAGGTATGGAGAGGTGAAGTCAGTGCCCAGTGTCATGTGGTTAGAAAGTAGAAACACTGAAACACAGGTTCTGTGGCTCCAGGTTCTTAGTTACACTGTGCTATCCTGCTTCCCTGGGGAAGGGAGAGAGAGGGGTGTAGATGTCAGCAACCCCATCTTCCATCCTGGAGGGGCAGAAGGTACTTGCCCAAACTAAGACTGAACCCTAAAGTTGAAAAGTGGCCTAAGCGGTTTCTCTGTAGGCTCAGGGAGAACTGGGAGACTCAGTTGAAAACCTCATCTTCTGCCAGTTTTGGTAACCATATAACTATTTGTACCCTTATCACTGTGTGGACAGATTACTCTCATAATTCAAACCCTGACCTGGCATGGTGCCATAAACCTTTAGTCCCAGTACTTTGGAGGCAGAGGCTGGCAGATCTAGATAAGTTCAAAGCCAGCTCCGTATACACAGTGAGTTCCAGGACAGCCAGAGCTATACCATGAGCCTTTAGTCTCAAAAATAACTAGTACAAAGGGCCTACTCTTCATTGAAGGCCCTGTTAAAGTTTTCTCCAGAAGCTTCTCAAAAGCTCGCTAGGTCCCCTAGGCTCCCATGGTGCTCTGTCCTATAACCCAGAACAGCGGTTTTCAACCTGTGGGTCAAACAATCCTTTCACAGGGGCTACATATTACAAATCATAAGAGTAGCAAAATAACAGTTATGAAGTAGTAACAAAATAATTTTATGGTTGGGGGTCACCACAACATGAGGAACTGTATTAAAGGGTCCCAGCCTTAGGAAGGTTGAGAAGAACCTACTGTCCCCAACTTCACTGCGGCTTCCCTTGAAAAGGCTTTGAGGGCAGACTGTCCAATTGTCCTGGCTTATCTGCATAGCCTAGGCACTATGCTCTGCCTAAGGTGGACCTGAGTCATCTCTGAGTGAACTGGATGAGTAGCTGTTACACTAGGCTGTCACTCTTCCAATCCAAAGAACTGGGACGCTACAGTTGGCCACAAGTAAGTCATTTTGTTGCCACTGTGGGAGGAGATGGGCAAAGACTTCAGAGGAGGCAAATGCCGCAGAGCAGATGTGCTGTACATCCTCCCACATGAGACTGGCAGAATAGGAGTGACTTTTAGCCCATTAGGGTCAACCCCATCACTTTATGATACAGAAGAAGCAACTGAGGTCAAGTGGTAGGAAGGACTCAGAAGCCTCCAACTGAATTTAATTTTCAGTTATAAGAGCTGTATTCATTCATGTTTTAAAGTATTTTCCTTTTTCTAATGGATATATGTGTGTGTTTGTGTGTGTGTGTGTGTGTGTGTGTGTGTGTATCTTGGATTTTCCCCCCCACCCCCCCCCCCCCCCCCACACACACATATTCTCTATTTCTAGCAAGGCTTAGAGCTTTTGTTTTTCTTTTAATGGTCTTATTTTGTATTGTAAGCTGGCACAAGTTCCTTTTGGATGTCAGAACATAATGGATAGATGGGTGGGTGGATGAATTAAGGACTTTCCCAGGATCATATGGTTGGTCAGCAACAGATCTGAGACCTAGCAACCATCACTGTGGAACGTCAAGCAGCTGAAGTACCTAGTACAAAAGAGCTTCAGGGTTGCCATGACAACTAAAGTAGTCTTTTAATTTCCATCCTCTGCATAAGGGTCAGAATCAGAATGTTATTTACAGGCACAGAGGTTAAGGTACACATCAGGGACTGTTTGCACAGCCTCCTCCTGTTATGGAACAGCCTAGATATTTGATAACATGAAAAGATGGACCAGATCTGAGAGCTGTGTTCCAGCAGGCACTCTCCCTTTTAAATGAATTTGCATGTTCACAAATAGGAGTCTTGCCCTCAAACTCCAGTGAAGAGCATACGATTTCTCTTTAATGGTGTTCATCTCTTCAAGAAATAGCACATTTTCACACTCTTCTATGTCTGCCACTGTAAATCTGAAGACACTGAACAGAGCCAGTCCATGGCCTGCACGCTGTGCTGCCCTGACATTTCCCCTCCACAGAACTTAGTTCTGTACTTTCAGTGCAGCCTTACTCACTTTCAGAACACAAGGAGAATGCAGCTAGCTCTTACACCAGAGTGTAATGCAAATATCCCACAGCCCAGTGCCCAGTAGAGTCTCATCTCTTCTGATGCCCCTTGAGTTGGGTTTCCACTATCTGCATTCCTCTAAGCATTTCCTTTTTCTGGACTCTCACCAGGAAGGCCCATGGAGCTCTACTTAGAGCAGTGGTTCTCAACCTTCCTAAGGCTGTGGCCCTTTACCTCACGTTGTGGTGACCCTTCACCCATAAAATTATTTGTGTTGCTACTTCATAAGTCCAATTTTGCTACCATTATGAATCATAATGTAAATATTATTGGAGAGAGAGGTTTGTCAAAGGGGTCATGACCCACAGGTTGAGAACCACTGGCTTACAGCATTCTGGGGCATATCTGACCCACAGCTCCAAACTCTTCTTTCCACAGTTCCCCTAAAACCCAACTTGGTCAGGTTTCTCATATCAACACCCTCACTACTCAGTATCGATAGTCCACATTAGTTACGTCTCTGGTCTCCGTGACAATATATCTTACAAAATCAACTTGAGGGAAGGAAAGGTTATTTTGTTTCGAGTTTAAGGATGCGGTCAGGTGATCATGGTGCGACTCTAACTGTGGAAAAGGGAACATGAAGCAGTTAGAAAGTGACTGAGTGCTGTAAGTGGGGCTCAATGGGCCATCCGGGAGGGGCACCGAAGACAGTGGTGCTGAGAGCAGTGGGGGCTTCTGCGCAGGCTCAGACTGAAGAGGTTTCAGAGGGGCATGGTGTTAGACATCGTTCTTGTGATATTTCTGCAAGCAATGTAGCTGCTTTCCGCCCTTGTCCTAAAAATCTGCCGGAGGCTAAACTGAAGAGTTTTGATGTTGGCAGAGGAGATTTCAAACCAGCCTACCATTGACTGTGCTCCATGTTAGCGGTGGTGATCACTCGTGTTCAGCTCTACAGTGAAAAGAAGCAAGCAGAGCAAAAGAAACACAGAATGCACAGTTTGAGGAGCAAAAGAGAACCAGGGAATGTAATGTTGGTTCCAGTCCTGTGCTCAAAGAAATAAGGAGTTCGAAGGTCTGATGCCAAATTTAATAAAGGGAATGGTGACCTCAGAGTAGGGTCCATCCAACTAAGGTTCCAACTTGTGAAAAACAAAACTTATCTAAGAAAGGAAAGCACCAACACGTCAAATATATTATGTATACATACATATACTTACATATACAGTATAATTACATTACGTAAATATAACTCGAAGTGGAGGCCAGGTTCCAGCCCTAGCAGGCTGCAGAAGTTGGCAGCTTCAGCCATGTGGTTCTCTCTTTATCCAGAAAGATACAAGAAAGAGCTTATGGGATCTTTCTCCATAGTTGAGGAAAGCCACCAAGGCCAGCGGATGACAGAGTAGTAGTCCCTGCATAATAAGCTCAAGAGGCCATTGCATGAAGCTGAGAAGGTGGAGCCTGGATTTTATTGGAGACCCCAAGATGTTGGACATGTGAGAGCTGTAGGATACCTGCTAAGGAAAGCTGCAGACAGGGATGGAAGCCCAAGAGAAAGAAATTACAGTCAGCAAACCTGGAAGGAGTGGGAGGTATGAAGAGCCATCTCATAGACACACTAGATATAGACATACAGAATTTGGAGTTTGCCCTGCTGGGTTTCAGTCTTGCTGTGGTCCAGTATTTCTTCCCTATGCCCCAGTTCCACCCCTATTTTGGAAGGGTAATATATATTTTGTGTGATTGTATGTTGGAAGTCTGTAATTGGCTTTTTGATGTTGCAGGGTCTTACAGTGAAGAGATTGCCTTGAGCCTCAGAAGAGACTTTGGACTTTTAAACAGTCTTGAGACTGAAAGAATATGAGGGTTTTTGAAATTGAACTAAATGAATTTCACACTATGATATTTCTACATGTCTATGGGGGTCCCAAAGTGGCAGTTTGAATTAAGAATGGCCCTCAGAGGCTTATATGTTTGAATGCTTCATCCCTAGTTAGTGAAACTGTCTGGGAAGGAGTAGGTGTGGCCTTGTTGGAGTAGGTGTGTCACTGAGGGTGGCACAGTCTTAGTCTCTTTCTGTCTGTTGCCTGCTGCTAAGATGTGACTTCTTAGTTACTGTCCCAGCACCACGCCTGTCACAATGATGGTCATGGACTGATCCTCTGAAGCTGTAATCAAGCCCCCAGTCAAATGCTTCCTTTTATAAATCACCTTGGTCACAGTGTCATTTCACAGCAATAGAACAGTAGCTAAGGCAAATGGCTTTCTTCTTTTCTCCTTTATTTTTCAGTCTGGGACCTTGGTCCCTGAGATGCTCCACATACATTCGGTGTGTGTGTGTGTGTGTGTGTGTGTGTGTGTGTGTGTGTTTGTGTGGTGTTTTTGCTCCCCAGTTAAACCTCTGGAAACACCCTCTCAGGTATGCCCAGAAGTGTGTCTCCTAGGTGATTCTAAATCCAGTCAAGTTGATATGAGAATTAGCCCAGATACCACTCCCTTTTGGTAGGCAGTAGAGCACAAGCCCCCATAGCGCACCACCATCTCCCTGCTCTGACAAAGTGCACGTTCAGATTGGGAATGCAGGCTTGGGAGCACACTGTCATAGTCCAGGGCCTGCCTTTCACTGAATAGAGACATCAGGAACCACTCAGGATACTTGAACAAAGAGCATTTTTTTCTATTCCCAGGCAGAGTTAAGCTTCTCACTGCCTAAGATAGATACTCATGGCATGTCACAGTGCTGTGAAAAGCCCTTGCGATGGAGGAGTAGACTGAGTCACTAAATGATCCGCAGTGACTTTCTGTCCATATCCAGACCCTGTATGCCGTGTTCCTGACCTCGGTCTCTTTGTGAGCTGTGCACCCCTTAAGCTCTTCCTTCCTGTATCCTCTTGTGCACTAACTGCACTCATTCAGCATAAGTTTTCTAAGAACGTATTGTTCTGGGTGCTGAGAACACAGTGGTAATTAGAGACCCGGGGCTGAAGCACCTGTTCCGGGGAGTTTATACTTTAGTGTTGGGGGTGGGGCTAATAAGAACATTATTGTATATATTACACAGCTGGGGAGATCTGCCAGGAAGTAAAACAAAGGAGACGGGAAATGTAGACTTTCATCACAGTTGACAGGGAAGTTCTTGTTATTCAAGTGACTTTTTAACAAAGACCTGAAGGAGGCAAGAAAACAAGTTATGGACAGCGAAGGAAGGACATTGGAGATGCAGAAGGGGTACAGCTGACGGAGTGTGCTCTACACATTCGAAGATTGGGGTCAGTGTGGCTAGAAAAGGGGACATGGGAGAAATTGGAGAGACTCAAGGGCGAGATGCAGAACGAGGAGACCTACATGTACTAGTGAAAGAGGAAGCCACTGGTGGCAGGCAAGGCAGTCCCTTACCTAGGTTAGGCTTTCAAAGCATGTCTCCTGTGTGAGAAGGAATTAGAAGGACAGGATAGGAAATCTCTTGCAGCCTTCTGAGACACAATGGGGTTTGAGCCAGGTTGAGGGAGTGGTGACAAATGATAAGATTTGGGGCATAGTCTGAAGGAAGCACTCACAGACTTGCTAACGACTGGATGGGGGGCATGAAAAGGAGGAACCTGGGAACTCCAAGGCCTCTGCAACTGAGTGCTGGGAAAATGTGGCTGACATTAATAAGATGAATGGCCATGGGGCATATTTGACATCCAAGCGGGGATGTCCAGTGGGTGGTCTGGAGGTGAGGACAACAATGAGGACAGAGATGTGCAGTCATCAAGGCAGTCTATTGCACTGCCCAGTTGAGTAACCATCAGCCAAGTGTGGCTCTCGAAGCAGAGAATGAGATATAATATAAGGTGCAGTTCCATAGGTAGGCCCACCATATTTCCAGAACCTGATAGCTGTGTGTGACCCGAATAGCAAGGATGTGGGACGTTCTGGGTGGTACTGACATATTTTGAGTCTCAGTGACACTTCTGGGTGTATGATGGGAAATGATGAGCATTTAGAAGTTGAGGAGAAATGGAAAACTGGTCTGTGAGGATAGAAGAAACTCCAGGAGAGGATGGGCTCCTACATGCCCATAAAGTGTTAAAATGGAGGGACGGAGCTGGGGTAGCTCCTGGGGAGGGGAAGGCAGGATTCACGGTCAGCTGCTGCTAGGCAGTCAGACAAATCAAGGGTCAGTAATTGACAGTAGATTTAATAAGTAGGTCATTGGTGACAGGATTGGTTTTGAGGCCATGGAGCACGAGCCTGAGTGATACAGTAGAATAAAGGGGGGAGAGGGACCAAGCAGAACGGAGGCCGTGCATAGTCACACCTTTCCAAATGACCGTGATCTGACAGGGCAGAGGAGCGTGAGGTGAAGCATCAAGGGGTCTTTGAGGAGGGCGGGGCTAATACACCATATTGGAAGCACTTGGGGTCAGTCTGATGGCGACACAGAAACTGATGAGGCAGGAGTAATGAGAAACA